>NC_059215.1:50382988-50612988 GCF_020615455.1 Coregonus clupeaformis
GCTCCACATTGATCTGGTACTTCCTGTATGAAGCTCCACATTGATCTGGTACTTCCTGTATGAAGCTCCACATTGATCTGGTACTTCCTGCATGAAGCTCCACATTGATCTGGTACTTCCTGCATGAAGCTCCACATTGATCTGGTACTTCCTGTATGAAGCTCCACATTGATCTGGTACTTCCTGTATGAAGCTCCACATTGATCTGGTACTTCCTGCATGAAGCTCCACATTGATCTGGTACTTCCTGCATGAAGCTCCACATTGATCTGGTACTTCCTGCATGAAGCTCCACATTGATCTGGTACTTCCTGCATGAAGCTCCACATTGATCTGGTACTTCCTGCATGAAGCTCCACATTGATCTGGTACTTCCTGTATGAAGCTCCACATTGATCTGGTACTTCCTGTATGACGCTCCACATTGATCTGGTACTTCCTGTATGAAGCTCCACATTGATCTGGTACTTCCTGTATGAAGCTCCACATTGATCTGGTACTTCCTGTATGAAGCTCCACATTGATCTGGTACTTCCTGTATGAAGCTCCACATTGATCTGGTACTTCCTGTATGAAGCTCCATTGCTGTGTATTCTATTCCTCCTGTGTTATATATTGTTTTACTCTGCTTTGTTGGGAAGGGCTCGTAAGCAGCATTTCACAGTAAAGTCTGTTATTCTGTATTTGGCGCATGTGACAAATAACCATTTATTTGATTTGATTAATATTTTCACCACAGCAGGCAAACCCTGTGATGCGACTGGGGACAAATCGGTTTGCTCTGCTCCACTTGCAAACGCATCCCCAAATCCAGCAGACAAATGCCTCCTCATTCCACCTTGCTAAAGAAGGATCTTCCTCAGTTTCCCTCCTCTTCTCCCATTAAGGTTAGGTTACGGCTCTTAGATGATGCCTTTTGGGCTCAGCAATGCTTAGCAATGCGCCTGGCGGTATTTTTCCATGATCTCTGCCTGTGTGTGCGCCTTCTCAGGCAAGAAGCTCTATATTCACATTGTTGACAGTCTTCCATCTCCCATTGTTTGTCAGCTCTCAATTTGAGTTTGGTAATGGACTGGATTAGACATCTTTTAGTCCACGACACCTGCATTATTCATCACACACAGATGGAAAAACAGAGAGAATGTACTCTAGAAAGAGATATCTTACAATGTGCGTCCACTCTTATGTTATGCATGAAATCATACTTTGTTCGTAATTAGGTAACCATTGTCTATGAGTAGAGAAGCGGCACTGTTCAATGTCACTGACAATGGAATGGCCCACGCCATTGGTCCGACTGTAATCTCTTTCTTTCTCTCTCTCTCTCTCTCTCTCTCTCTCCCTCCCCCTCCCCTCCCTCTCTCTCTCTCTCTCTCTCTCTTAATTTTCTCTCTCTCTCTCTCTCTCTCTCTCTCTCTCTCTCTCTCTGTCTCTGCTCTCTCTCTCTCTCTCTCTCTCACTCTCCCCCCTCTCGCTCCCTTTCTCTCCCCCTCTCTCTCGCTCTCTCCCCCCTCTCTCTTCATTTCTCTCTCAAATTCAAATTCAGATTCAGATTGCTTTACTGGCTGAAATACAACTTGTAGATATAGCCAAAGCAGTATAGTGGTACAGCATTTCAGTAAATCCAGTACAATGCAATGAGGATAATGAAATCCAGTTCATTTCAGTAGTAATAATAATAGTACACATAATCATGTATACAGGTACAACACTGCTGCTGTTGTATTGTGGAATCTTCATTTAATAAAATAACAATATATATACAGTGTGTGTGAATATAGTAAGTTATTGAGGTAAGGCAATAAATAGGCCATAGTGCAAAATAGTTAACATTTCGTATTAACACTGGAATGATAGATGTGCAAAATATGATGTGCAAATAGAGATACTGGGGTGCAAATTAGCAAAATAAATAACAATATGGGGATGAGGTAGTTGGGTGGGCTAATTTCAGAATGGCTGTGTACAGGTGCAGTGATCGGTAAACTGCTCCGACAACTGACGCTTAAAGTTAGTGAGGGAGATAAGAGTCTCCAGCTTCAGAGATTATTGCAGTTCATTCCAGTCATTGGCAGCAGAGAACTGGAAGGAATGGCGGCCAAAGGAGGTGTTGGCTTTGGGGATGACCAGTGAGATATACCTACTGGAGCGCAGACTACGGGTGGGTGTTGCTATGGTAACCAGTGAGCTAAGATAAGACAGGGATTTGCCTAGCAGTGATTTATAGATGACCTGGAGCCAGTGGGTTTGGCGACAAATATGTAGTGAGGGCCAGCCAACAAGAGCGTACAGGTCACAATGGTGGGTAGTATATGGGGCTTTGGTGACAAAACGGATGGCACTGTGATAGACTACATCCAATTTGCTGAGTAGACTGTTGGAGGCTATTTTGTAAATGACATCGCCGAAGTCAAGGATCGGTAGGATAGTCAGTTTTACAAGGGCATGTTTGGCAGCATGAGTGAAGGAGGCTTTGTTGCGAAATAGGAAGCCGATTCTAGATCTAACTTTTGATTGGAGATGCTTAATGTGAGTCTGGAAGGAGAGTTTACAGTCTAACCAGACACCTAGGTATTTGTAGTTGTCCACATACTCTAGGTCAGACCCGCCGAGAGTAGTGATTCTAGACGGGTTGGCGTGTGCAAGCAGCGTTCGGTTGAAGAGCATGCATTTAGTTTTATTAGTGTTTAAGAGCAGTTGGAGGCTACGGAAGGAGTGTTGTATGGCGTTGAAGCTCGTTTGGAGGTTTGTTAACACAGTGTCCAAGAAGAAAAGGAAATAATTTCTAATAAATAAACAACAAAATGTACATGGATGATGTTTACACTATGTATTACTGTCAGTTATATACAATGTAAATACTTCAGGGAATTAATGGTCATGGGATGTCCCTCAGGCTATGGCAATCATATACATATCTGGCAGTAATATTTGCATTTCTCCCTCACCCAGAATAATTCCCAGCTTTATGTCATTAGTAAATGCACAGAAGTTGGGAATTGATTGAGATATTTTCTTGAAAAAATATGATCTTATTTGGGAGTATTTCTCACAGTAGAGGGAAAAAGTACTTTATCTCTACCTCTCTCTCTCTCTCTCTCTCTCTCTCTCTCTCTCTCTCTCTCTCTCTCTCCCTCTCTCTCTTTCTCTACCTCTCTCTCTACTGTGCTCTCTCTCACTCTCTACCACTCTCTCTCTTTACCTCTCTCTCTCTCTCTCTCTCTCTCTCTCTCTCTCTCTCTCTCTCTCTCTCTCTCTCTCTCTCTCTCTCTCTCTCTCTCTCTCTCTCTCTCTCTCTCTCTCTCTCTCTCTCTCTACCTCTCTCTCTATTTCTCTCTCTTTACCTCTCTCTCTCTTTCTCTCTCTTTACCTCTCTCTCTTTTTCTCTCTCTCAGGCACGCGCAATCCTGGTGTCTTTTGATCTTTGTTGAAGGTTTTAAAAGCTCCATAGGAGACATCATTAGCTTTTCTCTCTGCCCAAAGGGACAGGATGGCCCAGTCCAGTCTCTCCACACACACACACACACACACACACACACACACACACACACACACACACACACACACACACACACACACACACACACACACACACACACACACGCACACACACTTTCTAGGCATAATAAGCAGGCCTATTTCTCCACTCTCTCCCTCCTTTGATGTGTCCACCAACTCTCTCTTTTTGTATCCAGCCCTTATTTAATATTGTGTGCTGTCCTATCTTTTTCCTCCACATTCAAATGGCTTTCACTCTATTCCATTGTAGACACGTTCAGGGGATTTTGCCATTGCCTGCTATCAGGAGCGGTACGTGGGTAAAATCACCCGGGAACAGGAGCTGCCTCCACTATTCCTGCACCATTTCAATTTAAACATTTTAACATCATCAAATCACCTACAGTGAGGCAAAAAAAGTATTTGATCCCCTGCTGATTTTGCATGTTTGCCCACTGACAAAGACATGATCAGTCTATAATTTTAATGGTAGGTTTATTTGAACAGTGAGAGACAGAATAACAGCAAATAAATCCAGAAAAACGCATGTAAAAAATGTTATGAATTGATTAGCATTTTAATGAGGGAAATAAGTATTTGACCCCTCTGCAAAACATGACTTAGTACTTGGTGGCAAAACCCTTGTTGGTAATCACAGAGGTCAGACATTTCTTGTAGTTGGCCACCAGGTTTGCACACATCTCAGGAGGGATTTTGTTCCACTCCTCTTTGCAGATCTTCTCCAAGTCATTAAGGTTTCAAGGCTGACGTTTGGCAACTCGTACCTTCAGCTCCCTCCACAGATTTTCTATGGGATTAAGGTCTGGAGACTGGCTAGGCCACTCCAGGACCTTAATGTGCTTCTTCTTGAGCCACTCTTTTGTTGTCTTGGCCGTGTGTTTTGGGTCATTGTCATGCTGGAATACCCATCCACGACCCATTTTCAATGCCCTGGCTGAGGGATTTGACGGTACATGGCCCCGTCCATCGTCCCTTTGATGCGGTGAAGTTGTCCTGTCCCCTTAGCAGAAAAACACCCCCAAAGCATAATGTTTCCACCTCCATGTTTGACGGTGGGGATGTTGTTCTTGGGGTCATAGGCAGCATTCCTCCTCCTCCAAACACGGCAAGTTGAGTTGATGCCAAAGAGCTCGATTTTGGTCTCATATGACCACAACACTTTCACCCAGTTCTCCTCTGAATCATTCAGATGTTCATTGGCAAATTTCAGATGGCCCTGTATATGTGCTTTCTTGAGCAGGGGGACCTTGCGGGCGCTGCAGGTTTTCAGTCCTCCACGGCGTAGTGTGTTACCAATTGTTTTCTTGGTGACTATGGTCCCAGCTGCCTTGAGATCATTGACAAGATCCTCCGGTGTAATTCTGGGCTGATTCCTCACCGTTCTCATGATCATTGCAACTCCACGAGGTGAGATCTTGCATGGAGCCCCAGGCCGAGGGAGATTGACAGGTCTTTTGTGTTTCTTCCATTTGCGAATAATCGCACCAACTGTTGTCACCTTCTCACCAAGCTGCTTGGCAATGGTCTTGTAGCCCATTCCAGCCTTGTGTAGGTCTACAATCTTGTCCCTGACATCCTTGGAGAGCTCTTGGCCATGGTGGAGAGTTTGGAATTTGCTTGATTGATTGCTTCTGTGGACAAGTGTCTTTTATACAGGTAACAAACTGAGATTAGGAGGACTCCCTTTAAGAGTGTGCTCCTAATCTCAGCTCATTACCTGTATAAAAGACACCTGGGAGCCAGAAATCTTTCTGATTTAGAGGGGGTCAAATACTTATTTCCCTCATTAAAATGCAAATCAATTTATAACATTTTTGACATGCATTTTTCTGGATTTATTTGTTGCTATTCTGTCTCTCACTGTTCAAATAAACCTACCATTAAAATTATAGACTGATCATTTCTTTGTCAGTGGGCAAACGTACAAAATCAGCAGGGGATCAAATACTTTTTTCCCTCACTGTATGCTTAGTCTAATACAGTAACTAAAAGATACCATAAACGATTTAGTCCAATCAACGTAAGCTAAAAGTGATGTGGCTGTCCATGGTACTGATTTGTGTGTGTATTAATGTGTGTGTGTGTGTGTGTGTTTGTGTGCAAGTAGAAAAAACATGTTGACTCACCCTACTTGTAGAAAAATGACAATGTCATCCTCCTCTTTCATAATGCCTGAACTGTCTATGACTCTGTCATACAGTACACCCTTTTAGTTTTGTTGTCCTCGGCTACCTGGCTAAAATGCTTGCTCGCTAGCCTAACTTCCTTTCATGGGCAACGATACGCCAGGCCAGCTAGTTAGCATTAGCATACTACATCTAGAACTTCCATCCTCTCAGGCCAGGGGCACATCACTGTATGAATTTATGGTTGGATCAGAATCGCCGTTATAATCATTGGCCATTATTATCAAGTCCAAATCCCTATCTCCATCCATGGCTAATTTAGGAAAGGGCCAATTTTAGCTAGCCAGGTAGCTACCGGAGGACAACAACACAACGAGATGCCACAATTCAAAGCTGATTGGCTATAATATGTATTTATTTTTTTATCAAGGGAGGCCAAATGCTTGCTGGCTTCCTTTGCATTCAGTGCTACGGACTGCAACAATGTCATTCTCTTTTATCCAGACAGCATCAGATAGATAAGATAACCTGCCTAAATGACTACCGACCCGTGGCACTGACGTCTGTAGCCATGAAGTGCTTTGAAAGACTGGTCATGGCTCACATCAACAGCATAATCCCAGAAACCCTAGACCCACTCCAATTTGCATACCGCCCCAACAGATCCACAGATGATGCAATCTCTATCGCACTCCACACTGCCCTTTCCCACCTGGACAAGAGGAACACCTACGTGAGAATGCTATTCATTGACTACAGCTCAGCATTCAACACCATAGTGCCCTCAAAGCTCATCACTAAGCTAAGGATCCTGGGACTAAACACCTCCCTCTGCAACTGGATCCTGGACTTCCTGACGGGCCGCCCCCAGGTGGTAAGGGTAGGTAACAACACATCTGCCACACTGATCCTCAACACGGGGGGCCCCTCAGGGGTGCGTGCTCAGTCCCCTCCTGTACTCTCTGTTCACCCATGACTGCATGGCCAGGCACGACTCCAACACCATCATTAAGTTTGCCGACGACACAACAGTGGTAGGCCTGATCACCGACAACGATGAGACAGCCTATAGGGAGGAGGTCAGAGATCTGGCCGTGTGGTGCCAGGACAACAACCTCTCCCTCAACGTGACCAAGACAAAGGAGATGATTGTGGACTACAGGAAAAAAAAGAGGACTGAGCACGCCCCCATTCTCATCGACGGGGCTGTAGTGGAACAGGTTGAGAGCTTCAAGTTCCTTGGTGTCCACATCACCAACGAACTATCATGGTCCAAACACACCAAGACAGTCGTGAAGAGGGCACGACAAAGCCTATTCCCCCTCAGGAGACTAAAAAGATTTGGCATGGGTCCTCAGATCCTCAAAAAAATTCTACAGCTGCACCATCGAGAGCATCCTGACTGGTTGCATCACCGCCTGGTATGGCAACTGCTTGGCCTCTGACCGCAAGGCACTACAGAGGGTAGTGCGTACGGCCCAGTACATCACAGGGGCAAAGCTCCCTGCCATCCAGGACCTCTATACCAGGCGGTGTCAGAGGAAGGCCCTCAAAATTGTCAAAGACTCCAGTCACCCTAGTCATAGACTGTTCTCTCTGCTACCGCACGGCAAGCGGTACCGGAGTGCCAAGTCTAGGTCCAAAAGACTTCTCAACAGCTTCTACCCCCAAGCCATAAGACTCCTGAACAGCTAATCATGGCTACCCGGACTATTTGCACTGCCCCCCCCACCCCATACTTTTTACGCTGCTGCTACTCTGTTAAGTATTTATGCATAGTCACTTTAACTCTACCCACATGTACATATTACCTCAACTACCTCAACTAGCCGGTGCCCCCCGCACATTGACTATGCAACGGTACCCCCCTGTATATATAGCCTCCCTACTGTCACTTTATTCTATTGTATATATAGCCTCCCTACTGTCACTTTATTTTTACTTCTGCTCTTTTTTTCTCAACACTTTTTTGTTGTTGTTTTACTCTTACTTTTTTGTTTAAAATAAATGCACTGTTGGTTAAGGGCTGTAAGTAAGCATTTCACTGTAATGTCTGCACCTGTTGTATTCGGCGCATGTGACCAATAAAATTTGATTTGATTTGATTTTGATTTGATACGCTACACATATTACATTATTTTGTATGGTTTTCTTCTTTTTTTCTCCATGAATACACACCACTGCCTGCTATATTATGGATTACCTTCACATGTGGCAGTTTGCAAATGATGATATTTCTGGTAAAGGTGTGCTGGTGGCATGAGCCCGAAGTGGTATCAGTGTTAATTGCTGAGAATGTGATGGAGGCTGTACAGGGGATGTGAACCAACAGTCCCCCATTCCAATGCAGAACTGGCCTGGGTATCCTGGATGGATATTGACCTCATTCCGTCAGTAGAGGATGCCTGGTTGTTCTTTAAATGTGCTTTCCTCTCCATCTTAAATAAGCATGCCCCATTCAAAAAATGCAGAACCAAGAACAGATATAGCCCCTGGTTCACCCCAG
The DNA here is from genome assembly GCF_020615455.1 of Coregonus clupeaformis. NCBI lineage: Eukaryota > Metazoa > Chordata > Actinopteri > Salmoniformes > Salmonidae > Coregonus > Coregonus clupeaformis. Next base: position 50,391,140 of record NC_059215.1, read on the forward strand.
ACTTGACTGCCCTTGACCAGCACAAAAACATTCTGTGGCGTACTGCATTAGCATCGAACAGCCCCCACGATATGCAACTTTTCAGGGAAGTAAGGAACCAATATATTAATCAGTTAGGAAAGCAAAGGCTAGCTTTTTCAAACAGAAATGTGCATCCTGTAGCACTAACTCCCAAAAATTTGGGACACTGTAAAGTCCATGGAGAATAAGAGCACCTCCTCCCAGCTGCCCACTGCACTGAGGCTAGGAAACACTGTCACCACGATAAATCTACGATAATCAAGCATTTCAAGAAGCATTTTGCTACGGCTGGCCATGCTTTCCACCTGGCTACCCCTACCCCGGCCACCAGCTCTGCACCCTCTGCTGCAACTTGCCCATGCCCCCCCCGCTTCTCCTTCACCCAAATTCAGACAGCTGATGTTCTGAAAGAGCTGCAAAATCTGGACCCATTCAAATCAGCTGGGCTAGACAATCTGGACCCTTTCTTTCTAAAATTAGCCGCCGAAATTGTCGCAACCCCTATTACTAGCCTGTTCAACCTCTCTTTCGTATCGTCTGAGATCCCCAGAGATTGGAAAGCTGCCGCGGTCATCCCCCTCTTCAGAGGGGGTGACACTCTAGATTCAAACTGTTACAGACCTATATCCATCCTGCCCTGCCTTTCGAAAGTTTTTGAAAGCCAAGTTAACAAACAGATCACCGACCATTTCAAATCCCACCGTACCTTCTCCGCTATGCAATCTGGTTTCCGAGCTGGTCATGGGTGCACCTCAGCCACGCTCAAGGTCCTAAACGATATTATAACCGCGATCAATAAAAGAGAGTACTGTGCAGCCGTCTTCATCGACCTGGCCAAGGCTTTCGACTCTGTCAATCACTGCATTATTATTGGCAGACTAAATAGCCTTGGTTTCTCAAATGACTGCCTCGCTTGGTTCACCAACTACTTCTCAGATAGAGTTCAATGTGTCAAATCGGTGGGCCTGTTGTCTGGACCTCTGGCAGTCTCTGTGGGGGTGCCACAGCGTTCAATTCTCGGGCCGACTCTATTCTCTGTGTATATCAATGATGTCGCTCTTGCTGCTGGTGACTCTCAGATCCACCTCTACGCAAACGACACCATTTTGTATACATCTGGCCCTTCATTGGACACTGTGTTAACAAACCTCCAAACGAGCTTCAATGCAATACAACACTCCTTCCGTAGCCTCCAACTGCTCTTAAATGCTAGTAAAACTAAATGCATGCTCTTCAATCGAATGCTGCTTGCACCCGCCCACCCGACTAGAATCACTACTCTCGGCGGGCTGACTTAGAATATGTGGACAACTACAATTACCTAGGTGTCTGGTTAGACCGTAAACTCTCCTTCCAGACTCACATTAAGCCTCTCCAATCCAAAGTTAAATCTAGAATCAGCTTCCTATGTCACAACAAAGCCTCCTTCACTCATGCTGCCAAACATGCCCTCGTAAAACTGACTATCCTACCGATCCTTGACTTCGGCGATGTCATTTACAAAATAGCCTCCAACACTCTACTCAGCAAATTGGATGTAGTCTATCACAGTGCCATCCGTTTTGTCACCAAAGCCCCATATACTACCCACCATTGTGACCTGTACGCTCTCGTTGGCTGGCCCTCACTACATATTTGTCGCCAAACCCACTGGCTCCAGGTCATCTATAAATCACTGCTAGGCAAATCCCCGCCTTATCTTAGCTCATTGGTCACCATAGCAACACCCACCCGTAGTATGCGCTCCAGCAGGTATATCTCACTGGTCATCCCCAAAGCCAACACCTCCTTTGGCCGCCATTCCTTCCAGTTCTCTGCTGCCAATGACTGGAACGAACTGCAAAAATCTCTGAAGCTGGAGACTCTTATCTCCCTCACTAACTTTAAGCATCAATTGTCAGAGCAGCTTACCGATCACTGCACCTGTACACAGCCCATCTGTAATTAACCCACCCAACTACCTCATCCCCATATTGTTATATATTTTGCTCATTTGCACCCCAGTATCTCTATTTGCACATCATCTTTTGCACATCTATCTCTCCAGTGTTAATTCTACATTTAAATTATTTTTGCACTATGGCCTATTTATTGCCTTACCTCCATAACTTACTACATTTGCACACACTGTATATAGATTTTCTATTGTGTTATTGACTGTACGTTTTATTTACCCCATATGTAACTCTGTGTTGTTGTTTTTATCGCACTGCTTTGCTTTATCTTGGCCAGGTCACAGTTGTAAATGAGAACTTGTTCTCAACTGGCTTACCTGGTTAAATAAAGGTACACATTTTTTATTTTATTTTTATTTTCCTACATCGATACCCATGGTTCCCTACAGTTGACCCGAAGAAAAATCTTCAACCAGCGGGTCAGCTTGCAGTTCAGAACAATTATATTGCTGTCCGAAACGTTTTAAGTCAAGATAATATTTTTCTATACAAATCAAATCACATTTTAGTTGTCACATGCTTCATAAACAACAGGTGTAGACCAATGGCGAAATGCTTACTTGTGGGCCCTTCCCAACAATGCAGAGAGAAAGAAAATAGAGAAATAATAAAACATGTAATAATAAAAACGAATAATAGATACTCAATGAGTAACGATAACTTTGTTAAATACAAGGGGTAACAGTACAGAGTCGATGTGCAGGGGTACGAGGTAAATTAGGTAGATATGTACATATAATCAGGAATAAAGTGACAGATAATAAACAGTAGCAGCAGCGTATGTGATGAGTAAAAAGAAGTTTGTGCAAAAAGGGTCAATGCAGATAGTCTGGGTAGCTATTGGTTAACTATTTAACTAACAATTTTGCAGTCTTATGGCCTCTGACACCACCTTGTATAGAGGTCCTGAATGGCAGGGAGCTCGGCCCCAGTGATGTACTGGACCTTCCGCGCTACCCTTGCGGTCGGATCCCAGGAGCTTGACAGCCACAGAGAGAGAGAGAGAGTGGAGCAGGGAACTGCCCATTATTTGTGTGGTGCTGAAACATTCCTAATTTGTCCTAGTTTATTTCCCCTGGCTCACGCAAAAATGGCTAATGGAACAAGAAAAACATTTAAATAAAGGTTATGATGGTGAAATACACCATCGTGGAAACGGGGGGCTGTGCGAGTGAAATCGCCGGGTTGGAAGGATATTGGAGTCATTGTGGCCAAGGAGGAAAACAACCTGATAGATAGATACACCGCCTGCAAAAGTGCAAGCAGGTATTTGTTTACGATTATTTGTTTATTTTTATATTCAAGTTGCAATTAAACGATTTGATTATCTGAATGAATGTAAAAGGTATTGTTTTGTTATGTCGGCTATAGGCTTTAGGTAAGAAGAAGGCTAATTATAAGTCTATTTTTCAAAGCGATTTTAGTTGTCAATGTGTCGTATCGCATTGGGAAAATAAGACGATAGGTCTTTCGTTCTGAATTCAGCATTTATTGTCATGAATCTTGCCCAGGAGGTCGCTCTGCAAAGTGGTGACTAGCTGGCACAGCGACAAAGTCATAACATCTGATTATAAACCTAACCTTAACCCTAAGCTTAATCATACTGCTATTACTAATGCCTAACCCTAACCTTAACCACACTGCTAACCCGTCAAACTGCCTTAATTCATGGCATGGTTTCCTTTTATCCAAATGTTGAATAGACATGCAGACAAATGAATAGATGCATGGTATGAATTGCCTAATAGCCTACTACTCTAAACAATGACATAAGTTGATGTTATTTGGCGGGTCACGGATCGGCTCTCGGAACAATTCTGGGTTGGGTTGTGGAGAAAAATCTGTCCTGATGTCGGATATCCAACCTGGTCTTAGAGCATTTCGTATTGTTCTGTATGTAAATCCTAGACAGTCCATTTAGTATGATATTCTATGTTTCAGGGTTATTGAGGAGACAGTACCAGGACTATTAGGAGACCGCACCAGGACTATTGGGAGACAGTACCAGGACTATTAGGAGACCGCACCAGGACTATTGGGAGTCAGTACCATGACTATTGGGAGTCAGTACCATGACTATTGGGATACAGTACCAGGGCTATTTAGGAGACAGTACCAGGACTATTGGGAGACAGTACCAGGGACTATTGGGAGACAGTACCAGGACTATTGGGAGACGGTACCAGGGCTATTTAGGAGACGGTACCAGGACTATTGGGAGACGGTACCAGGACTATTGGGAGACAGTACCAGGACTATTGGGAGACAGTACCAGGACTATTGGGAGACAGTACCAGACCTATTGGGAGACAGTACCAGACCTATTGGGAGACAGTACCAGGACTATTGGGAGACGGTACCAGGGCTATTGGGATACAGTACCAGGACTATTGGGAGACAATACCAGGATTATTAGGAGACAGTACCAGGACTATTTAGGAGACAGTACCAGGACTATTGGGATACAGTACCAGGGCTATTGGGATACAGTACCAGGACTATTGGGAGACAGTACCAGGACTATTGGGAGACAATACCAGGACTATTGGGAGACAGTACCAGGGCTATTGGGAGACAGTACCAGGACTATTGGGAGACAGTACCAGGACTATTGGGAGACAGTACCAGGACTATTTAGGAGACAGTACCATGAGGTCTAAGAAGAGGGGGTGTTATTGGAGCGGAGAGCTTTGCTGTGATAGGTGAAGAGTGTTGCCTCTGCCCAGCCCACTGCCCCAAATGTGCCACAATTATCAACTACCCACTGTTACCTTAGCATACACACACGAGCACACACACAAATGCACACTAACACACGCACACACCTACACACACAGATGCCCTCAGCACTCCTGTTTATTTTGAATCAGTGTATGACCAATACAGAGGAGGGAGTGTAGCTCCCCAAAGTGTGATACTGCCAGGGCTCAGCTAATAAACCTCTCTAATGAAAACCCTCCCTCTTTTCTGCTCACACAAGCGCACACACACACACACACACACATTCTCTCTCTCTCTCTCCCTCCCCCTCTCTCTCTCCCTCCCCCTCTCTCTCTCCCTCCCTCTCTCTCTCTCTCTCTCTCTCTCTCTCTCTCTCTCTCTCTCTCTCCCTCCCTCCCCTCTCTCTCTCCCTTCCCCTCTCTCTCTCTCCCTCCCCCTCTCTCTCTCCCTCCCCTCTCTCTCTCTCTCTCCCTCTCCCCCCCCTCTCCCTCCCCTCCCCCCTCTCTCTCTCTCTCTCTCTCTCTCTATCTCTCCCTCTCTCTCTCTCTCTCTATCTCTCCCCCTATCTCCCCCTCTCTCTAACTTTGTCTCTCTTCATCTGTCCACACCCTTCCTCTCTTATCCCCACCTCTCCCTTCAAACACACACACACACACACACACACACACACACACACACACACACACACACACACACACACACACACACACACACACACACAGACAATCACCCCCTCTCATACACACATAGGCACACATATGCTGTGTGTCTCTGCTGGGCTGAAGAGCAGAGTGCTCACGAAGCCAGAAGACGCTCCCTTCAGTGTTCACATCGTGTGTCTGCTGGCAGGAGCAGGGTCCTCTCCACTTCTCCCTTCTCTCTCTCTATCTCTCTCTCTCTCCACACCTGTCAGTACTCAAGACTTGCTTCAGCATGGATCTGGCCGGAGTGGCCGTGCTGCCCCAGAGATACAGTACGTACCTACTCTCTTTTCCATCCTTTTCTCTCTCTTTTCTCTTCTTCCCTTCATTCCATTTTTGTTTTTCTTATTATTTTACGCATTCTGGTATCTCTCATAGAGGTAGGGTTCTGCAGTGAAATGGAAGTTGGTTCTGCACTAAAGGTGCCTGCAACATGCCTGCCGTTGGATGTCAAACAGTAGTTGTAACTCCTGCAGCTTTGTTGCAGCAGGTTGTCTTTTTTAACCTCTTCTTTGCTTTCCGGTGTTCTGTTAGAGGAGCGCTCAACATTGTATATGTAAAGCACCTCCATGAATCTAAGCTGCATGAGTTTGTGCATGAATGTGGATGTGCGTGAAGACTGTTGCACACACCTTCCTGTGTCTGGAGAAAGTCTGGAGACGCAACCAGGATGAGATGAAAGAGCTGGCCAGACAGGTGTTCAAGTGTTGTTATGATACACTTGGTTTGTTCACTTTGAGAAAGGGTACGTTATGGCATTTAGTATGTACCAGGTTTGGTTGTTTCTTGTATGGTGATACTGCACTTTAGAAATGTACCGATGCTCTGGGGTGAAAGAGCAGTGATTCAATAGGATGTCTACATTGATGTCCGGACAAATTATGTTTATTTGAAGGTAATATTGTATGATTGAAGGTAAAGCCGTGGTAGTTAAAGGAGCACATAGTCAGCCAGTGTCAGGGTCATTGTCATTCCTCTGTGCTTTCTTTGCAGGCTTAGGAGGTGGCAGCCTTATCCCCTTCATTCCGCTCACTGCTACCACACACACACACACACACACACACACACACACACACACACACACACACACACACACACACACACACAGAGACATAAACAAAATGAAAATATTTCCCTATGTGTTCCCTGCCAATAAAGCTTTATTAGATTTAATGGAATTGAGAGACAATGAGAGAGCAGAGAGAAAATGATAGATAGAGACAAAATATCAGAAAATGAGAGAGAGAGAAACAGAGAGAGAGAGAAATAGAGAGAGAAACAGAGAGAGCGAGAGAGAGAAACAGAGAGCGAGAGAAACAGAGAGAGAGAAACAGAGAGAGAGAGAGAGAGAGAGAAACAGAGAGAGAGAAAAACAGAGAGAGAAACAGAGAGAGCGAGAGAGAGAAACAGAGAGCGAGAGAAACAGAGAGAGAGAAACAGAGAGAGAGAGAGAGAGAGAAACAGAGAGAGAGAGAAACAGAGAGAGAGAGAAACAGAGAGAGAAACAGAGAGAGCGAGAGAGAGAAACAGAGAGCGAGAGAAACAGAGAGAGAGAAACAGAGAGAGAGAGAAACAGAGAGAGAGAGAAACAGAGAGAGAGAGAGAAACGGAGAGAGAGAGAGAAACAGAGAGAGAGAGAGAAACAGAGAGAGCGAGAGAGAGAAACAGAGAGCGAGAGAAACAGAGAGAGAGAAACAGAGAGAGAGAGAGAGAGAGAAACAGAGAGAGAGAGAAACAGAGAGAGAGAGAGAAACAGAGAGAGAGAGAAACACACACAGAGAGAGAGAGAAACAGAGAGAGAGAGAGAGAAACAGAGAGAGAAAAACAGAGAGAGAGAGAGAGAGAGAAACAGAGAGAGAGAGAGAGAGAAACAGAGAGAGAGAGAAACAGAGAGAGAGAAACAGAAAGAAAGTGAGACAAACAGGGAGAAAGCGAGACAGAGAGAAAGCGAGACAAACAGAGAGAAAGAGAAACAGAGAGAGAGAGACAAACAGAGAGAGAGAGAGAGAGAGAGAAACAGAGAGAGAGAGAGAGAAACAGAGAGAGAGAGAGACATAGAAACAGAGAGAGAGAGAGAGTGAGATATAGAAACAGAGAGAGAAACAGATAGAAGCAAGAGCCGTGAGACATAGACCCAGATATATCCTATGCAAAGCATGGACAGACTCTTGTGATAAGCCCCAGTGATGGTACCATTAGTCGGTCTATCTGAGCTAGCAGAGCAGTAACAGGGCTAACATTGAACAGATGGGAATGTGCACAAGCGAGCTTCTAGCATGGCGCCAGAGCTAACAACGTTCCTGTGTCACACTTCACACAGTCATATCGAGGAGCTCAAGACGTGTGAACGCTGAGCGAAGCGGCTCGATAACAAAGACGGTCTGAAGCGTGAGACTTCAACCGAGGCTGCTGTGGTGTTCTCCATTATGTTCTCTGTAGCCTATAGGGAGAACAATGGGTTCAACTATACAATATTCTTTGGAGGAATATATGTCGAGTTCATTTTTATTTCATTTGATGTGTTTTTCAAAATAAGTTGCCTTTTTCCTATTTCTATGGATCATAACTGTGTATTACTGTATGCTAAATGTATGGTAAATCATTATGTAGGTGTGAAGGATGGAGAGATGGGTGAAAATCCTGCTGCGGTGGTCCTACTGTGAGATGGGTGTAAATCCTGCTGCGGTGGTCCTACTGTGAGATGGGTGTAAATCCTGCTGCAGTGGTCTTACTGTGAGATGGGTGTAAATCCCGCTGCGGTGGGTCTACTGTGAGATGGGTGTAAATCCTGCTGCGGTGGTCTTACTGTGAGATGGGTGTAAATACTGCTGCGGTGGTCCTACTGTGAGATGGGTATAAATCTGCTGCGGTGGGTCTACTGTGAGATGGGTGTAAATCCTGCTGCGGTGGTCCTACTGTGAGATGGGTGTAAATCCTGCTGCGGTGGTCTTACTGAGAGATGGGTGTAAATCCTGCTGCGGTGGTCTTACTGAGAGATGGGTGTAAATTCTGCTGCGGTGGTCTTTCAGAAAATTTATCCTATTTGTCTATCACTTGTATGGACACCCCTTCAAATTAGTGGATTCGGCTCTTTCAGCCACACCCGCTGCTGACAGGTGTATAAAATCGAGCACACAGCCATGCAATCTCCATAGACAAACATTGGCGGTAGAATGGCCTTACTGAAGAGCTCGGTGACTTTCAACGTGGCACCGTCATAGGATGCTACCTTTCCAACAAGTCAGTCCGTCAAATATCTGCCCTGCTAGAGCTGCCCCGGTCAACTGTAAGTGCTGTTTTTGTGAAGTGGAAACGTTTAGGAGCAACAAAGGCTCATCTGAAAGTGGTAGGCCACACATGCTCACAGAGCAGAACACCGAGTGCTGAACCGCGTAGTGTGTAAAAATCGTTTGTCCTCGGTTACAACACTCACTACCGAGTTCCAAACTGCCTCTGGAAGCAACATCAGCACAAGAACTGTTAGTCGGGAGCTTCATGGGTTTCCATGGCCAAGCAGCTGCACACAAGCCTAAGATCACCATGCGCAATGCCAAGCGTCGGCTGGAGTGGTGTAAAGCTCGCCACCATTGGACTCTAGAGCATTGGAAACGCGTTCTCTGGAGTGATAAATCACACTTCACCATCTGGCAGTCTGACGGACTAATCTGGGTTTGGCGGATGCCAGGAGAACGCCACCTGCCCGAATGCATAGTGCCAACTGTAAAGTTCGGTGGAGGAGGAATAATGGTCTGGGGCTGTTTTTCATGGTTCGGGCAAGGACCCTTATTTCCAGTGAAGGGAAATCTTAATGCTACAGCATACAATGACATTCTAGAAGATTCTGTACTTCCAACTTTGTGGCAACAGTTTGGGGAAGGCCCTTTCCTGTTTCAGCATGACAATGCCCCTGTGCACAAAGCGAGGTCCATACAGAAATGGTTTGTCGAGATCGGTGTGGAAGAACTTGACTGGCCTGCACAGAGCCCTGACCTTCACCCCATCGAACACCTTTAGGATGAATTGGAACGCCGAATGCGAGCCAGGCCTAATCGCCCAACATCAGTGCCCGACCTCACTAATGCTCTTGTGGCTGAATGGAAGCAAGTCCCCGCAGCAATGTTCCAACATCTAGTGGAAAGCCTTTTCAGAAGAGTGGAGGCTGTTATAGCAGCAAAGGGGGGACCAACTCCATAGTAATGCCCATGATTCTGGAATGAGATGTTTGACAAGCAGGTGGTCATGTAGTGTATGTGCATGCGTGATTACATTACACTATCACATTGAACTGTGATTCAGTCATTGTTGATTACATGTGTATTCTTTTGACATGATACAGAGCTTCAGTCTCCAAGGTTACCATGTTGCGCCGTCCTAATGATTTGTTACCCAATCGTTCTGAATGGAAATAGACTTATTGAACTTAACCATTCATTTCTTTGACTTTTAATTGGTGAGAAGTATGATATGATGAACATGATAACACACTGGGAACACTTTGATGTACTTCTGTCATGAGAGAATATTCTCAATAGCGAAAGGCACCAAATCACATGCCTTTCGGAAAGATGTCCAGGAAAGGTACAGTGTCAAGAAGTGTTACACTATCAGGAGTGAGAGCACTGTCTCTTCCTGTTTCCCAGTGCCTGTCCCACAGTGTCTGTTTCCACTGCCTGTCCCACAGTGTATGTTTGCCAGTGCCTGTTTCCCAGTGCCTGTCCCACAGGGTTCCCATTTCCATTTCCCATGGGCATTGACAGGTTTTTCTATGAGACTCGCATCTTCTTGTTTGCCTATTCTCGCACTTTCAGCACCACTGCATGTGGACAGCTCCCAGGCTCCCAGGCTCCCAGGCTCCCAGGCTAAGGGGAATGTGTCAGAGGCTTACTGCATGCAATGGGCACCCAAGCCCTTGTCTCACCCCTTAGCTAGATCTGTAAGACCACACACACACACACACACACACACACACACACACACACAGGCAGGCAGATAGACAAACAGACAATCACCCCCTCTCACACACATAGGCACACATATGCTGTGTGTCTCTGCTGGGCTGAAGAGCAGAGCGCTCACGAACAAACACGCATATCCCCCCCCTCACACACACACAGGCACACACAAACACATACACACACACACACACACACACACACACACACACACACACACACACACACAGATAGGGGAGACAGCTTAGAGTAGACATATTACTGTCAGGTGAATTTGACAGAGAGGGGAGAGTGTTTGCTCAGTGGATTCAAACATTTACCTGGTCATTGTGGTGTTGCATCTTCCTCTGTCACAGTAGTGACCCACATGGAGATAGCTGCAGTGCGGTTTCTAAGCCCATCCTATTGGAGCAGATATTTATAACCAGAGAACTGCAGGTTGGGCCACAATACCAGATCATTAGGCGCTGAGAATGATTTCTAAAGGTGAAAGACTCTGTCCTATTTACATGTATTTGTTTATTGTTGGAATTGAGGCATGTCTCCTCTGATGTAATATCACAACCACAAACACACACACACACACACACACACACACACACACACTGGGTTAATATTGTCAAGAATGTCATGTTTTTTCCCCTTTTCCTCAGTGATTGGTTATTATTGTAATGACCATTGATTACAAGTCAGTAGCAGGGTAAATAGAGCCTTCATTAAGTCAGTAGCAGGGTAAATAGAGCCTTCATTAAATAGGACCTGCGTCGTCCAGGGTAGAGGAGGGAATGGCCGGCAGGGATGTAGCTCAGTTGGTAGAGCATGGCGTTTGCAATGCCAGTGTTGTGGGTTCAATAATGTATGCACTCACTAACTGTAAATCGCTCTGGATAAGAGCGTCTGCTAAATGATGTAAATGTAAATGTCAGTGGCAGGGTAAATAGAGCCTTCATTAAGTCAGTAGCAGGGTAAATAGAGCCTTCATGAAGTCAGTAGCAGGGTAAATGGAGCCTTCATTATGTCAGTGGCAGGGCAAATAGAGCCTTCATTAAGTCAGTGGCAGGGTAAATAGAGCCTTCATTAAGTCAGTGGCAGGGTAAATAGAGCCTTCATTAAGTCAATAGCAGGGTAAATGGAGCCTTCATTATGTCAGTGGCAGGGTAAATAGAACCTTCATTAAGTCAGTAGCTGGGTAAATAGAGCCTTCATGAAGTCAGTAGCAGGGTAAATGGAGCCTTCATTAAGTCAGTGGCAGGGCAAATAGAGCCTTCATTAAGTCAGTGGCAGGGTAAATAGAGCCTTCATTAAGTCAGTGGCAGGGTAAATAGAGCCTTCATTAAGTCAGTAGCAGGGTAAATAGAGCCTTCATTAAGTCAGTAGCAGGGTAAATAGAGCCTTCATGAAGTCAGTAGCAGGTTAAATAGAGCCTTCATTAAGTCAGTGGCAGGGTAATTAGAGCCTTCATTAAGTCAGTGGCAGGGTAAATAGAGCCTTCATTAAGTCAGTGGCAGGGTAAATAGAGCCTTCATGAAGTCAGTAGCAGGGTAAATAGAGCCTTCATGAAGTCAGTAGTAGGGTAAATAGACGCTTCATTAAGTCAGTAGCAGGGTAAATAGAGCCTTCATTAAGTCAGTAGCAGGGTAAATAGAGCCTTCATTAAGTCAGTGGCAGGGTAAATAGAGCCTTCATTAACACCAGCGCAAGGGTTGAAGGATGTAAATGTAAATGTCAGTGGCAGGGTAAATAGAGCCTTCATTAAGTCAGTAGCAGGGTAAATAGAGCCTTCATGAAGTCAGTAGCAGGGTAAATGGAGCCTTCATTATGTCAGTGGCAGGGTAAATCGAGCCTTCATTAAGTCAGTGGCAGGGTAAATATAGCCTTCATTAAGTCAGTGGCAGGGTGAATAGAGCCTTCATTAAGTCAGTAGCAGGGTAAATGGAGCCTTCATTATGTCAGTGGCAGGGTAAATAGAGCCTTCATTAAGTCAGTAGCTGGGTAAATAGAGCCTTCATGAAGTCAGTAGCAGGGTAAATGGAGCCTTCATTAAGTCAGTGGCAGGGCAAATAGAGCCTTCATTAAGTCAGTGGCAGGGTAAATAGAGCCTTCATTAAGTCAGTGGCAGGGTAAATAGAGCCTTCATTAAGTCAGTAGCAGGGTAAATAGAGCCTTCATTAAGTCAGTAGCAGGGTAAATGGAGCATTCATTAAGTCAGTAGCAGGGTAAATGGAGCTTTCAATAAGTCAGTGGCAGGGTAAATAGAGCCTTCATTAAGTCAGTGACAGGGTAAATAGAGCCTTCATTAAGTCAGTGGCAGGGTAAATAGAGCCTTCATGATGTCAGTGGCAGGGTAAATAGAGCCTTCATGAAGTCAGTAGCAGGTTAAATAGAGCCTTCATTAAGTCAGTGGCAGGGTAAATAGAGCCTTCATTAAGTCAGTGGCAGGGTAAATAGAGCCTTCATTAAGTCAGTGGCAGGGTAAATAGAGCCTTCATTAAGTCAGTAGCAGGGTAAATAGAGCCTTCATGAAGTCAGTAGTAGGGTAAATAGACCCTTCATTAAGTCAGTAGCAGGGTAAATAGAGCCTTCCTTAAGTCAGTAGCAGGGTAAATAGAGCCTTCATTAAGTCAGTGGCAGGGTAAATAGAGCCTTCATTAACACCAGCGCAAGGGTTGAAGGACTTCTGTTTTCCAAATGCTTGTCAGCAGCTATCCTAGGCAAGATTGTACTCTCTCCCCATTTTGTTATGGCACCTCTCTCCATATTTTGGTGAGAAATAGATGATATAATATTATAATATTAATTATACTAATATAATCATGGACCTTTAAAGAGAGTAATATAATACTATAATTAATTAATAATTATGCTTAATTGTGCTTCAGATAGTTATAGCATGGTGTTTGCAACGCCAGGGTTGTGGGTTCGATTCCCACAGGGGGTATGAAAAAAATAATAATGTATGCACTGTAAGTCGCTCTGGATAAGAGCGTCTGCTAAATGACTAAAATGTAATGTAAAAATGTTATTTCTGCACGTTTGAACAGGATCATTAGAGATTCCACCCTGATTCACAGCACTCAGCGCTAACGCTAATTAGCAAACATTTCCAAAAATGCTTTTATGTTAACTCAAGTGAAGTGGTGAGATTGCAACATCACTTCACTACCCTCCCACGAAGAAGACATTTCCAGAGGGTGGGGACGTACTGTTTTATACCCCCACTGTAAACCAAAGCTTGATGTAAGAACATTGTACCTGTATGGTAAATAGCAATGCAAAGGCGTATTCCTCCCAGCGCTATCCCATCAACACAAACAGAAAGATAAAGCTCTCATCTTGCAGATCCTCCACACTCCTATTTGTCTGTCATCATTAAAGTTTTAGCACACAAAGGCTCTTACTCCACTCTGTGAGTGTGCGTGCGAGCGTGTGAAGTGTGTGAGTGAGTGCAGATGTGATGAGAGTCGAACCCCAGGGCAGTTATCCAGTCACCCGATTAGAAATAGAGATGTGTACAGAAAACAACAGCAACAACAACAGACTCTGGGCCTCCCTCTCTTCACCACAACAATTTTGATAAGCTAGAGACGTTTTCTCTCTCAGTTCAATGTGAAGCACATTTGTTGGTGTTTTTAAAATGAAGTGGTAGCGTATCTAATTGAAGGTAATTGGAGATCACCCTCAGCTGAGATGTCATCATTTGGAGTCGTCTTTCAACATGGGGTATTTGAAAAGTTTGAAAATGTTGGAGTGGGAGCTAGCCAACAAGCTCACGGGTGTTTGAGGATTGTATTTTGTTTGGAGATTGTATTTACGCTTCGAGGTGAAGTGAACTGCAAACCAGTTGTTTTTTCACAAGTTTCACGGCTGTGTTGATTGACAAAGTAGATATCTCTTCTTTAAAGACATTGCAGGAGCCTTCCGCGTGTATGAACACACGTTTAGTCGAGCGACCACAGAGTTAGTAGACCATTCTCTTGTGTGTGGCTGTGTTCAGAGCCTACTAAATAGTATGGAGGTCTGTGATTCGGAACACAGCCCATGAATCCCTATCTTAGTGTCTCTCACATAGTAACCATCCAATGGGAACCAGTTAATATGAGCCTGTCAGTAAGCCAGACCGACATTAGACAGCTTTAAGATAATTAGGAAGAGGAATTTCACTCGAGGGAACACAGTACAGTAGCCACATTTTTTTTTACATCTATCTCGCGCCCTTTCATGATCCCAGACCCTAAACTAAATCAAACCCTCCCTTCGTGGTTGACGAGCCGTCCAGGAGACATAAAGTTGCCCCCCAACCCCCCCCTCCCGATGCCTGATGATACAGACAGATGTGTTCAAGAACCGTAACAGCATTATAGAAAACTGATAAGAGACAGATTTGATTTAGTCATGCATAATAAATAAATAACTGTGTGGTGTTATTACACCAGGAATCTGGTTGATCTAGTATGGCAGTGAAGAAAGGTGTAGCTCAGTTGGTAGAGCATGGCGCTTGCAACGCCAGGGTTGTGGGTTCGATTCCCACAGGGGGCCAGTATGAAAAATGTATGTACTCACTAACTGTAAGTCGCTCTGGTTAAGAGCGTCTGCTAAATGACTCAAATGAAAATGAAATTAATTGCACTAGGAATCTGGTTGATATGACCTACTGATGTGATCCACAGCCCCCTGTGCAACACGTTTATTCCTAGCAGAGATATTGCACTGCAGTCTGTGCACAGAGTTATCTGGCTCCTCAGTGATGTGAGCGTAACGTTAATCCAGTCAGGGCAGCCTCACTATCTTTTGGATCCCCCCCCACACAATGGGCTATTTGGTTCCTGTGGCGCTCAGTGACAGATCATTTTGCTCAGGCTTGAACCTAAAGTCAAATGTGTCCCTTTATCCATATAACATGAAACCGATCTTTTTTGTTGTTGCATAAAACAGGTTTGCTCAGGATGGAACCTCACAGGTAGAAAGTGTAGGAACAAAACACAACATTCACTTTGAGGAGAAATGGACAGTACGATGGAGGACATGTGCCAATCAGCCTCAGGCCAAGTGTTCTCTCTCAATTGTGAGGATACTACTGTTAAATAATCACTTCCTGTATCTGTGGTCCGGTGTCTCTCTACCACAGTGAATCTGAGCCTGTCAGTAAGCCAGACAGACATTAGACAGCTTTAAGATAATTAGGAAGTGGAGTTTCACTCGAGGGAACACAGCACAGTAGCCAAATCCTTTTTACATCTATCTCGCGCCCTTTCATGGTCCCAGACGCTAAACGAAATCAAACCCTCCCTTCGTGGTTGACGAGCGGTCCAGGAGACATAAAGTACACCCCCCCCCAACCCCCCGGAGGGAGCGTGGGAATTAGAGGGTGGGGATGGGGGAGGTGTATGTAGTGGGCAGTAATATTTGTGTATATACAGTGTATATGAAATTATAAATACCTCACATGCAACTCGTAATAAGACTAAGCCTATTAAAATGTTTATCTGACTTCATAAAGATAATTAGCAATATGCAAGAGACTATAGTTGAACCATGCGCAATCAAGTATTACACGTTTAGCTGACTAAGATCAATGAATGGTCATGAGAAGCAAATATCAAAGCAAGTATTATTTAATAACTTTGTAAAATGAATGGATTCACATACAAGGCATAAAGCTTAAGTTACAAGGCAATACTGACATTAACAAAGTGTTATTCTAGGCATATAGATTCTAAGGTTAACTTAAAAGGCAAAGCATCAACAAAGAGATGCTTACTAGGCCAGAGGCCTTGAAGCCTAGGAAATGAGAATTAATCATACAACCTTCCTCCATGGGCAGGATACAGGATAAGAGAGAGAACAAAGGTGTTTAATTAATTTTATAACATCTAAAGGTGTAACCTTTCAACCCAAAACCAACCACCATTGACCAATCAAACGATATCAAGTTTACAGTGTAACCTGACCACCGAGGCCCAATCTCCACAGGGTGTCACAGCATCTAAATGCGTGTGTGGGGGATGAGACAGAATTCCTGACAGGACAATATCACTTCAGAGAGTAATTTAGAGTTCACCCTATACAGATACAAGTAACCATAGAGATCATACATACATATAAATAGCATCAGAGTTATCCTCAGTGAACAAGTTTCAGGTAGATACCAGACATGGATACTGTAGCATTATTCTGTCACTCATTCAATAGTCAGTCCCCTGGATACTGTAACAGAGATACATTCTGGCCCCTCAGAGGGGGAAGGGCTGACTAGTCCTTTGGCATGGTCCTCTGTCTTCCAACTCCAGGTGTCAGAGAGCTCATAAATCAGGGCTGAGCCTACACATGTGTGTGTGTACTGTGTGGCGGGCAGGAGTGCTGA
The DNA here is from genome assembly GCF_020615455.1 of Coregonus clupeaformis. Lineage (NCBI taxonomy): Eukaryota > Metazoa > Chordata > Actinopteri > Salmoniformes > Salmonidae > Coregonus > Coregonus clupeaformis. Next base: position 50,407,851 of record NC_059215.1, read on the forward strand.
CTCTGTTCACTTCAAATCTCGCCCACTCCCCACTTCTCTCGCCTCTCTTCATATACATAGAAGCATGGCCGGGAGTTAGCACTAGTCCCCGTAATCAGAGGACCTGTCCCATTTGCTCTGCATAATGATCTGTCACAGAGTGCCACAGGAAGAAAAGAGCCCCTGGTGTGGGGGAATACAAAGGTAGTGCATCCGACTGACTGGATTAACGTTGTGCTTCCATCACTGAGGTGCCAGATAATCTGTGTACAGACTGCAGTGCAATATCTCTGCTCAGATTGAAATGGGCTATTAGATTTTAATGAGAATAAACGAGATTACATGTTTTATTCACAAACGCTTGGTGCACAGCCAAAACATGTTTTATTCTCAAACGCTTGGCGTACAGCCAACTTCATGCACCTCACTGAGACAAAATTAGTTCCCAAGACGGAGGAGAGTACAACTCAAAGAACAACTCAAACATCCATTAGGATTCGGTCAAATCAATTTACCAATCTGCTTGTAAGAGCTGCTCTGTGCCGCTGGATCAGTGTTCATTTCGTCAACAAAAATATTCGTCAAACACCTATTTTTCAGTGGCAATTGATGAGATGATAACTGACTAAATAGACCCAGAAAAAAACTAGAACTAAACAAAAATGTTTTTTTATTTCAGTTGACAAAAACGAGACGAGACTAAATTATCTCTGTGACTAAAATCTGACTGGATTGGACAGGATTTTTTCGAGAGATTGAACCTCCAATCTGGCGGTAAAACATAAAACATCCCGGTGGTACAAACTCCCGGGAGAAAAATATGCGACGTTTGGAGCCACTTGTCATCATTCAAACAAGACCGAATGCAATGTTTCCACGGGAGAAGACCGCGTTTGCACCCACACGTTGACGGAGGTAATTACTACCAACCTCAAGAGACATCTGAAAGCGCATCATCCCACTATATACGCTCAGGTAATAACAGACTGATTGATAATGTTAGTTAGTTAGTTTGCTGCAACCTCTCAGACCGCTACTGATGACAGAACGTTGATTACAATACAGCTACACTATGTCAAGGGGCAGGGCTCCAGACTGCGACCATTTAGTCGCATTTTGCGACCCTTTGACTTGGCGAGTAACATTTTCAGTTGGTTGCACCAGTGTCACCTACACATTCATTACATGGTCACCTCACTCAAAAGTTTCAAAACGTCTTATTTTTTGGCACTTAAAACCATGATTTCGTCAAACAATAAAGTGCATTTTCCTCATGAGTCCAGTAATGAAAGTGTCTGCCTAGCCCCTGGGACTGTTTCGCTGGGGCCTGCTGCTGTGATGAGCTAGCCACTCTCCCTCTCCCCACCATGTGCGCTCTGGGATGAGAGAAAAATGAGCTTCAGGTTGTTGAACATTTCAAAATACAATTGCGGGAATTACAGTACACAGCTTTGGAAGCAACTACTGCTGTTCTCAGCTTTCTGTGGGTATATATTTTAATAGTCATCTCCTAATATTGAGCTCAATAGCAACTATTTTACAACCAATATATTTGACACGGCTTTGAGATACAAAGCACGCGAAATGCGCAATTGCCATTGTGAGTGCATAGGGTAGCAGGCTACATTTACATTTTAGTCATTTAGCAGACGCTGTTATCCAGAGCGATTTATAGTAGTGAGTGCATTTCATATTTGTTTGTACTGGTCCCCCGTGGGAATCGAACCCACAACCCTGGCGTTGCAAGTGCCATGCTCTACCAACTGAGCTACACGGGCTACAACTGCTGTATTTTTTAGGACATACAATTTACTGTTAGATTAATACATGACTACTAGCAGTGGGTATTATATTTAGACTTAATGGTATTTTAGTCTAAACTAGACAAAATCTAAAAAAGAGTGCCAAAATTAACACTGTGCTGGATACGTTTACATTTTTTTTTTTTACATTTCAGTCATTTAGCAGACGCTCTTATCCAGAGTGACTTACAGTTAGTGAGTGCATACATTTTCATACTGGCCCCTGTGGGAAACGAACCCACAACCCTGGCGTTGCAAGCGCCATGCTCTACCAACTGAGCTACAGGGGACTACACAAAGGTATCTGGTCTGCGGATCTCTCTCATCATCTCTATCAGGTCCCCAGCAGGAAATGGACTTGCTGCAGTTCCAGATCAAGGCCAGTAAGACATTACAAATCAATAGTTTTGACGAAGCACCAATTTACTGGCAGCTGACCGCAGCAAATTTGTTGTGCTCTGAAAAATATCCTCTGAAAAAGCTGCCGGCAATCCGATGATTTGGCCTCCTTTAAGTCCTATTATAACTATTATAACTATTATATTAAAACTATAGATTTCCTTTGTGTGCCTGTCAGCCCACCCTTCATGTTTTGCCTGTTGACAATAAAAGGCCACTCTAAAATGTACAGTTTTGTCACACAACACAATGCCACAGATGTCTGAAGTTTTGAGGGAGCGTGCAATTGGCATGCTGACTGCAGGACTGTCCACCAGAGCTGTTGCCAGAGAATTGAATGTTCATTTCTCTACCATAAGCCTCCTCCAACGTCGTTCTGTACAAACTGTCAGAAACCTTCTCATGGAAGCTCATCTGCGTGCTCGTTGCCCTCACCAGGGTCTTGACCTGACTGCAGTTCAGCGTCGTAACCGACTTCAGTGGGCAAATGCTCACCTTCTATGGCAACTGGCACGCTGGAGAAGTGTGCTCTTCACGGATAAATCCCGGTTTCATACAGCGTGTATGGCGTCGTGTGGGCAAGTGGTTTGCTGATGTCAACGTTGTGAACAGAGTGCCCCATGGTGGCGGTGGGGTTATGGTATGGGCAGGCATAAGCTACGGACAACAAACACAATTGCATTTTATCGATGGCAATTTGAATGCACAGAGATACCGTGATGAGGCCCATTGTTGTGCCATTCATCCGCCGCCATCGCCTCATGTTTCAGCATGATAATGCACGGCCCCATGTCGCAAGTATCTGTACACAATTCCTGGAAGCTGAAAATGTCCCAGTTCTTCCATGGCCTGCATACTCAACAGACATGTCACACTTTGAGCATGTTTGGGATGCTCTGGAAAGACATGTACAACAGTTTGTTCCAGTTCCCGCCAATATCCAGCAACTTCGCACTGCCATTGAAGAGGAGTGGGACAACATTCCACAGCCCACAATCAACAGCCTGATCAACTCTATGTGAAGGAGATGTGTCGTGCTGCATGATGTCACACCAAATACTGACTGGTTTTCTGATCCACGCCCCTACTTTTTTTTTTACGTATCTGTGACCAACATACAGTATGCATATCTGTATTCCCAGTCATGTGAAATTCAGAGATTAGGGCCTATTGAATTTATTTCAATTGACTGATTTCCTTACATGAACTGTAACTCAGTAAAATCTTTGAAATTGTTGCATTTATATTTTTGTTCAGTGTAGAAGCACTGTTATAGTTTTACTGTTTCTAGTTACCGTTGCAATTCCCTGGTCTTGCAAATCTCTGCCATTGAATAATAATAATATAGAATAAATAATAATATATAAATAATAATAACAATGATTACTTTATTAACCCTAATACGACTGACTGGGGTCATTTTGACCCCAGAGGCATATTTATTTTATGGTGGTTTATTCAATTCTTAAACGTTTTTCATGACTTTGTCAATAAACTTTTTCTTAAAGCTACAATATGTAACCTTTTGGGAGACCCGACCAAATTCACATAGAAAGCTGAGTTATAGATCTGTCATTCTAATTGAAAGTATGTGCGCTGTTTCTATGCTTCCCATTCTTATGTTTAGTTTTTGCGTCTTTTACTTTCGTTTTTTTACACCAGCTTCAAACAGCTGGAAATACAATGTTTTGGTTAAGGAAAATATATTTCACAGTGGTTTAGATGGTACAATGATTCTCTACACTATACTTGCTTGTTTTGTCACATAAACTGAAATTAGGCGAACTATTATAATTTTAGCAACCAGGAAATGGCGGAGCGATTTCTGCATAGTGCATCTTTAACACATTTAAATCATTCTTTAGTTATTTAGTGTTTCTGTATCAATATGGACTTTAAAAAAAAATAAGAGTCCTTTTGAGGTCATTTTGACCCCAGCCAAAAACACCTTATTCCGCCTATAAAAATGTGATAGATAGGATCTATATTTGAATCTAGGTTTCTCAGGAGACAGAATAACAAGTTATCATTCCACCAGATAGACAGATCATCTGCACAGATAAAGTACTCACATAAAATTGTACTTTTCTATACCACGTATCGTAAGGCTGTGTACAAACCCAAAATGACATTATTTTTTGTGCAAATAAAAATCTGACAATGGTATACAAGGTCTGCCAATGGTATAAATACTCGATAGAACTACAATGCAAAACTCAGAAACACTCTGAATCTACACAGAGAGCTGTACTGGCGTGTACTCTCAGAAAAGTAGTTGTTCTAGTGCAAATCAAAAAAAAAAAGTATGTCTTTGAATCCAGTTTTCTCTGGAGACATAATATTAAATTCTACATAATTCCATATCCTCAGAGGGTGGAGGGGGACCAGTTGGAGCTATTTTGACCAGATAGACAGATCACCTACAGAGAGGGAGCACCTTGTGTACTCGTCTATGGTTATAACTGGTTATAACTAGGTATGACCGTCTACAAAATGGACATTACCACACATACAGTGCATTCGGAAAGTATTCAGACCCCTTGACTTTTTCAATTTTTTTATTTTTAAATCAATCTACACACAATACCCCATAATGACAAAGCAAAAACAGGTTTTTATTTTTTTAGGCAAATTTATTTAAAAAAGAAAACCTGAAATATCACATTTACATAAGTATTCAGACACTTTACTCAGTACTTCCTTAAAGCACCTTTGGCAGCGATTACAGCCTCGAGTCTTCTTGGGTATAATGCTACAAGCTTGGCACACCTGTATTTGAGGAGTTTCTCTCATTCTTCTCTGCAGATCCTCTCAAGCTCTGTCAGGTTGGATGGGGAGCGTTGCTGCACAGCTATTTTCAGGTCTCTCCAGAGATGTTGGATCAGGTTCAAGTCCGGGCTCTGGCTGGGCCACTCAAGGACATTCAGAGACTTGTCCCGAAGCCACTCCTATGTTGTCTTGGCTGTGTGCTTAGGGTCATTGTCCTGTTGGAAGGTGAACCTTCGCCACAGTCTGATGTCCTGAGCGCTCTGGAGCAGGTTTTCATCAAGGATCTCTCTATACTTTGTTTCCGTTCATCTTTCCCTCGGTCTTGACTAGTCTCCCAGTCCCTGCCTCTGAAAAACATCCCCACAGCATGATGCTGCCACCACCATGCTTCACCGTAGGGATGGTGCCAGGTTTCCTCCAGACGTGACGTTTGGCATTCAGGCAAAATAGTTCAATCTTGGTTTCATCAGACAAGAGAATCTTGTTTCTCATGGTCTGAGAGTCCTTTAGGTGCCTTTTGGCAAACTCCAAGCGGGCTGTCATGTGCCTTTTACTGAGGAGTGGCTTCCGTCTGGCCACTACCATAAAGGCCTGATTGGTGGAGTGCTGCAGAGATGGTTGTCCTTCTGGAAAGTTCTCCCATCTCCACAGAGGAACTCTGGAGCTCTGTCAGAGTGACCATCGGGTTCTTGGTCACCTCCCTGACTGAGGCCCTTCTCCCCCGTTTACTCCGTTTGGCCGGGCGGCCAGCTCTAGGAAGAGTCTTGGTGGTTCCAAACTTCTTCCATTTCAGAATGATGTCTCTGAGTGCTACGGACAATACCTTCGACCTTGTGGCTTGGTTTTTGCTCTGACATGCACTGTCAACTGTGGGACCTTATATAGACAGTTGTGTGCCTTTCCAAATCATGACCAATCAATTGAATTTACCACAGGTGGACTCCTATCAAGTTGAAGAAACATCTCAAGGATGATCAATGGAAACAAGATGCACCTGAGATCAATTTCGAGCAAAGGGTCTGAATACCTACAGTGGGGAAAAAAAGTATTTAGTCAGCCACCAATTGTGCAAGTTCTCCCACTTAAAAAGATGAGAGAGGCCTGTAATTTTCATCATAGGTACACGTCAACTATGACAGACAAAATGAGATTTTTTTTCTCCAGAAAATCACATTGTAGGATTTTTTATGAATTTATAAGCAAATTTATGGTGGAAAATAAGTATTTGGTCAATAACAAAAGTTTCTCAATACTTTGTTATATACCCTTTGTTGGCAATGACACAGGTCAAACGTTTTCTGTAAGTCTTCACAAGGTTTTCACACACTGTTGCTGGTATTTTGGCCCATTCCTCCATGCAGATCTCCTCTAGAGCAGTGATGTTTTGGGGCTGTCGCTGGGCAACACAGACTTTCAACTCCCTCCAAAGATTTTCTATGGGGGTTGAGATCTGGAGACTGGCTAGGCCACTCCAGGACCTTGAAATGCTTCTTACGAAGCCACTCCTTCATTGCCCGGGCGGTGTGTTTGGGATCATTGTCATGCTGAAAGACCCAGCCATGTTTAATCTTCAATGCCCTTGCTGATGGAAGGAGGTTTTCACTCAAAATCTCATGATACATGGCCCCATTCATTCTTTCCTTTACACGGATCAGTCGTCCTGGTCCCTTTGCAGAAAAACAGCCCCAAAGCATGATGTTTCCACCCCCATGCTTCACAGTAGGTATGGTGTTCTTTGGATGCAACTCAGCATTCTTTGTCCTCCAAACACAACGAGTTGAGTTTTTACCAAAAAGTTCTATTTTGGTTTCATCTGACCATATGACATTCTCCCAATCCTCTTCTGGATCATCCAAATGCACTCTAGCAAACTTCAGACGGGCCTGGACATGTACTGGCTTAAGCAGGGGGACACGTCTGGCACTGCAGGATTTGAGTTCCTGGCGGCTTAGTGTGTTACTGATGGTAGGCTTTGTTACTTTGGTCCCAGCTCTCTGCAGGTCATTCACTAGGTCCCCCCGTGTGGTTCTGGGATTTTTGCTCACCGTTCTTGAGATCATTTTGACCCCACGGGGTGAGATCTTGCGTGGAGCCCCAGATCGAGGGAGATTATCAGTGGTCTTGTATGTCTTCCATTTCCTAATAATTGCTCCCACAGTTGATTTCTTCAAACCAAGCTGCTTACCTATTGCAGATTCAGTCTTCCCAGCCTGGTGCAGGTCTACCATTTTGTTTCTGGTGTCCTTTGACAGCTCTTTGGTCTTGGCCATAGTGGAGTTTGGAGTGTGACTGTTTGAGGTTGTGGACAGGTGTCTTTTATACTGATAACAAGTTCAAACAGGTGCCATTAATACAGGTAACGAGTGGAGGACAGAGGAGCCTCAAAGAAGAAGTTACAGGTCTGTGAGAGCCAGAAATCTTGCTTGTTTGTAGGTGACCAAATACTTATTTTCCACCATAATTTGCAAATAAATTCATAACAAATCCTACAATGTGATTTTCTGGAGAAAAAAAATTCTCAATTTGTCTGTCATAGTTGACGTGTACCTATGGTGAAAATTACAGGCCTCTCTCATCTTTTTAAGTGGGAGAACTTGCACAATTGGTGGCTGACTAAATACTTTTTTTCCCCACATAAGGTATTTCTGTTTTTTTTTTTTTATATACATTTGCAGAAATTTCTAAAAACCTGTTTTCTCTTTGTCATTATGGGGTATTGTGTGTAGATTGATGAGGGGAAAAAATTATGTAATCCATTTTTGAATAAGGCTGTAATATAACAAAATGTGGAAAAAGTCAAGGGGTCTGAATACTTTCTGAATGTATACTTAGTTGCAGTCAAAACAGCTCATAAAAGTCTGTCATTGGTATGAATACTAGAACTGTACAACAGAAACCAGCTACCCTCTGAATGTAAACATAGTGATGTATTGATGTGTATTCTCCCCCCAAAAAATTATTCTACCAGAAATGTTATATAAACATGAGAATTCCTATAATATTCTCCATTATGTGCAACTTGTTATGGTATTTGGGTTGCTATAACATTTGGTTTGAGGTAACTGAGGATTTGGGCTTTTTGAAGCATCCTGCCATAATGTAGGTCCTACAACTCCAACTGTTAATGCTAGCTGTGGGGGAAAACTGAGCCATAATTTTTGTCATTGTCTCTCAGGATCAGTGGAGCTAATATTCATATTTACTTCCAAATTCTAAAAACGAAATTATACTACAATCAAATGATGGTAAATCTCCTTATTAGTAGTAATGTGGATTGTACTTTGGAAAAAATATCTATTTTAATTTGACAGAATATGCAAATTAACTGTAATATATAAAAACACAGTCCGTTTTGGTTCTTTTATATTATGTCAGATAACATTATTTACATGTCTAATGACGTTTTGGTAAGAATTAATTAGACATTTTGCTATGATGCTTTTTACAATAGTTTCTTCTTGTGGTCAAAAAGACCCCAGATCGTAATCCATATGTTGGTAGTATGAGTGTAAAGATGTGTCATAATTGGTCGAAGCGTTCAGCCGCTTTGTTCCAATATTTATTCTAAGCTGTATTCTGTTCTATCTATTCTGTTATTAATTCATTAAGGATAAAAAATTATTACTCCCAGAGCTCTGGTAAGCAAACTTCGGTGGTTCTAAACAAACACCTTTTGAGAGTTTGACACTTCTTATTGTTTTCTGTTAATAACGCAAGAGCTGCCTCTGTCGTCTAGTTTATGAGATCAAATGTGCGGGCCTTATGCTGAGCCGCAAATACACAGAGAACACCTCATAGAAATGTCTGTTAAATTCTGCCTCACAAAATGGAATAGCCGACTTAAATAACTGTGAAAACTATGTGTCAGAAAATAGAATTCAGTCCCATCAAAATATGACGTATACCTAATAGGTATTCATAAGTTAGCTTCTATTAATTTAATGACTTGATACCATGACCTGGAACTCTATATTCGAGCTATAACACCAGTAGCCAATTTGTGTCTTATTATTAGACATGCCACTGTGTCATTTGCTTCGAGCGGTCATTTATCACACGTTGTCATGAGCGTTCACGGGGGGTTAAAACAGGTGTCGTCTTTAGCACGACATCGAGATGGCTGCCTGACGCCAAGTTCATTAAAGTGCTATCCCAATTAACATTTTTTTTGCTTCGACATGCCCCTGAAGTTCCAGACGCCGTAGTTGCTGTTCTCCATCTTACGAAAGATGTTCTCTCTCACTCTGTAAATTATGACAGATAGTGTAAAAAAAAAGAAGTAGGGTTTTCTGTGCAGATCTTTGACGGCGATTAGCCTTTAGATAGGTTAACATTAAATTCCATGTACATGCAAATGTACTCGGCGATAAAGGTGATCGTGATCAAGAGAGAAACAGGCAGTAGCCTGTTTGTCATGTGACTGTGATGTATTCTCCTCTGCCTCAGCCTTGGAGAATAATCCATGGACAGCAGTTGTCATGTGACTGTGATGTATTCTCCTCTGCCTCAGCCTTGGAGAATAATCCATGGACAGCAGTTGTCATGTGACTGTGATGTATTCTCCTCAGCCTTGGAGAATAATCCATGGACAGCAGTTGTCATGTGACTGTGATGTATTCTCCTCTGCCTCAGCCTTGGAGAATAATCCATGGACAGCAGTTGAGTTGTATTTCAGTAACTCATTCAGGAATGTTTCCCTGCGTTGTCGCTTACCTCTGTGTGTTTTATTCAATTCCCTGCACACTAGTGTTGCTATGGAACCACGCTGAGGCCTTGTGTCTGTTTTATTAGGCTATTTGACGCCATCAGAGAAGCTACTGAGTATAATTGCACTAAAAATGTGAGTGTGTGTGTGTGTGTGTTTGTGTGTGTGTGTGTGTGAGAGCAAGAGAGAGATTTATTTTTGTGTGTAAACAGTATGTGTCCTGGAGAGGAAATTCTATGTGTGTGTTCCTTTAATACTGTGTAGACTATGCAGTATCATGAGTGTTCCTGTAATACTGTGTAGACTATGCAGTATCATGAGTGTTCCTGTAATACTGTGTAGACTATGCAGTATCATGAGTGCTCCTGTAATACTGTGTAGACTATGCAGTATCATGAGTGTTCCTGTAATACTGTGTAGACTATGCAGTATCATGAGTGTTCCTGTAATACTGTGTAGACTATGCAGTATCATGAGTGCTCCTGTAATACTGTGTAGACTATGCAGTATCATGAGTGTTCCTTTAATACTGTGTAGACTATGCAGTATCATGAGTGTTCCTTTAATACTGTGTAGACTATGCAGTATCATGAGTGTTCCTTTAATACTGTGTAGACTATGCAGTATCATGTGTGTTCCTTTAATACTGTGTAGACTATGCAGTATCATGCGATTGTGTAAGCTCGACTCTGCTCCTGGAGTGCTTCTAGCTCTGCTGCTTGTTCCTGTCATATACCATGGGGACAGAATGCAGCTAGCTTCCTGTGGAACGTAGACTTTGTAGGGTTCAAAACGCTGCCAGGGTTGTTGATCTCCTCTGTGGGCTGAGCCTGTTTATTCTTGCTTCGCTGGCACAGATTCAGGATATTATAGGAGAACTTTAAAGGCTGTAGCAAGAGTCTATCTGGAAATCACTCATTTAACTTAATGCATTCATAAGGAGGAGGGTGGGGGGAGAAGGAGGAGGGTGGGGGGAGAAGGAGGAGGGTGGGGGGAGAAGGAGGAGGTAGGAGGGGGAGAAGGAGGAGGTAGGAGGGGAGAAGGAGGAGGGTGGGGGGAGAAGGAGGAGGGTGGGGGGGAGAAGGAGGAGAAGGAGGAGGGTGGGGGGAGAAGGAGGAGGTAGGAGGGGAGAAGGAGGAGGGTGGGGGGAGAAGGAGGAGGGTGGAGGGGAAGGAGGAGGGTGGGGGGGAGAAGGAGGAGGGTGGGGGGAGAAGGAGGAGGTAGGAGGGGAGAAGGAGGAGGGTGGGGGGAGAAGGAGGAGGGTGGGGGGAGAAGGAGGAGGGTGGAGGGAGAAGGAGGAGAAGGAGGAGGGTGGAGAGGAGAAGGAGGAGGGTGGAGAGGAGAAGGAGGAGGGTGGGGGGAGAAGGAGGAGGGTGGGGGGAGAAGGAGGAGGGTGGAGAGGAGAAGGAGGAGAAGGAGGAGGGTGGGGGAGAAGGAGGAGGGTGGGTGGAGAAGGAGGAGGGTGGGAGGGAGAAGGAGGAGGGTGGGGAGGAGGAGGAGGAGGGCGGGGGAGGAGGAGGAGGAGGAGGGCGGGGGGAGGAGGAGGAGGAGGGCGGGGGGAGAAGGAGGAGGGTGGGGGGGAGAGAATAATAGAGACATCTGACAATGATGTCTCTCTCTCTCTCTCTCTCTCTCTCTCTCTCTCTCTCTCTTCCATTTAAATCCAAAGTGCTGGAGTACATAGCCAAAACAACAAAAAATGACTCAATGTCCCAACACTTTTGGAGCTTATGTAACAAGTTTGATGTAATCGCCATCAAAAAATGCTAGGTTTCCCCATTGGGGTTCACACTCATCACTGTGCATCCACATCTGAAACCCGACTGAGTGTACCGTTGAATACAAGTAGCTGTACTGCAAGCCAAATGACTAAATCAGCACATTTCTCTTTCCTATAATGAGATTGATCGGACTCATCTTCGCATCATATTTTTTTCATTACTCAATTTCCCTTTAATTATTTTCCTCCAGGACGCTGTATGTCTGTCCAGGCTCTTGCCCCGACTCAGCTCAAACCCAGAGGACATGTTCTAGCCCATTAAACTGGTGATGAAAGCCAAACATCCCATCCAAGGCCCGTTCGAAGACCCATGTTCCATTATTGACGACCTGAGTTTGTGCCTCCATGGCTGGGATAGAATTAAGTCACTAAAGTAGCTGGAGGAAGTGATTTTCCATACACTTTTGCACATGGCTCAGCCATCTCACACGGCTCAGCCATCTCATACGGATCAGCCATCTCATACGGATCAGCCATCTCACACGGATCAGCCATCTCACACGGATCAGCCATCTCACATGGCTCAGCCATCTCACACGGCTGTGAGGTGTGTGTAGTGATTAATGGGGGAAGAGCACAACAGTCACCTCGTGAAGATAGCCTGAACTTAATCTCTCTTCAACCTGTCTCTTCCCTACTTCTCTCCCTAGGCTATATCTTGTCCTTATTTTAATCTCTATCTGCCCTGTTGACCTGTGTGGGCGATTCATGTTTTCAAAAGAGATAGCCTAGGGAGAGAGGTAGGGAATGGCTGGCTTTACAATGGTGGTGGTGACGAGAAAATGTAACAAAAGTGTAGTCCTAACGCTCCTTGTCACACTGACTGTCACACTGACCGTCAAACTGACTCTACCTTCACCAAATCAAATCAAATCAAATGTTATTTGTCACATGTGCTGAATACAACAGGTGTAGACCTTACCGTGAAATGTTTATTTACAAGCCCTTAACCAACAATGCAGTTCAAGAAATAGAGTTAAGAAAATATTTACTAAATAAACTAAAGTAAAAAATTAAATAAAAAGGAAGACAATAAAATAATAGTAACGGGGCTATATACAGGGGGTACCGGTACCGAGTCAATGTGAGGTGGACCAGGTTAGTCGAAGTAATTTGTACATGTAGGTAGGGGTAAAGTGACTATGCATAGATAATAAACAGCGAGTAGCAGCAGTGTAAAAAAAAGGGGGGGGTTAAGCTGGCACACGCATGTTTTGGGGTCTATTTTGTACATACGCAACATTTATAAATGAGGCCCAAGGTGTCTTCAGTGCATTCATATATTTCTCTTTGAAGTACTTGGGCTAGTTGTGCATTGGTTTCTAGGCATGTTAACCATTTGCTAGCAGGGTCTCTGTTCAGGGATCTCCTGAGCAGGGTGGGCAAAGCTTGAATCTCACCAGTGTGCCCCAGGCCAAAATAACAGTGTGTGTGGACACTTATGAATAACAGATATGCTACCCTGTAGATACTGAATGATATCTTCTAACATTTACCCACCTTTGTTTTGACCACACGCTGAATGACGTTGGGGGACATTACTTTAAATGCATGTTAAAGGCATTAAAATTACTGAGGTAAAAATATGTAAAATTGCCTGAAGTAATATTGAAAAGGCCTAGTAAAATGGTGGTCACCTCTTTTATGTAAAGTAGTTAATAACTTTAGTGACGGTGGCATTGATATTTCCTCCGGTCACGTCAGAAACATTGGCCGATGATGACAGGTGTGCTGGCAATGATTCTGACCTTTGAATCTGAAACTGTGAGAATCTAAATGCTGAAAAACAACAACTAGAATGGTGGCCTACTGTCTCTTTCTCCAAACCGACCATGTGACCGTGTCGGCATCAAAGAGCTGACGAAAAGGGATTGATTAGTGTCAATATAGACAACGTTCGTCTCATTTAGATTCTTGGCCACTGTTGCTTTTTTTCCCCCTTATCTGTGGCATTGACAAATGAATCGTTGTTCTTTTTACAGCGGCATGGATTAGCCTTGTCTTCTAGATCTTCCCGTTCATAGAGAGAGGTTGTCCGCAATGACGTGTCATTCGTTAAATACCGGACACGGTTATAGGCGGATGAATTGGACTGACACCTAAATGAATGGGCTATCTCAATCAAGGCCCCTGTGGAAGACATCATTCATTCTGTGACTCCTGAAAACGGCTTCACTTTTAATCATGTTAAGATGAAGAACTTAAAACGTAATATTAAATACATTTTGTAGACTTTATTGGCAGTTTTAAAGTGAAACGTTCATTCTATAGAGCTAGAGAACTAGAGTGCAACAGGTTTACCACCGAAACTACCGCTTCAGTTCACATTGGAAATCTTCCCAAGCTTTCGCTCGTAATGATTTTCTCTCAGTGGCTATTTCATAGGGGTGTACCCCCAGTGTCACTTCAGTATTGATGTTGGCTTTCAAACAGTGCTTGGCGTTTACTCTATAGAATGTATAACATCTGACATTGGCATGGTACGGCCAATCCCCTGACAGGATTAACCGTTGCCTTGGCATTTATTTCACAGACCTTAGAGTTCATTTTTTTAAATGTAACGTAGTCTATTCTGACTTTCAAATGTGTGAAGACACATCAGCGTTGGACTATACCCAGTTCATCTCCCAAACTCTGCAGGCTACCATTACACCATGTTAATGAATTCAAAGCTGACGCTACAAATCCATCTTTTTTTTTTACCATTGCAGTATGTTGGAGCTGCCAACAACCAGAGAAGATAGCATTTGCATTGTGAGTGTGTGTGTGTCTGTGTGTGTTTTTGTGAATTGAGAGTTCACGATAATGTTAAATGCACAGTATGTTTTTTGATAAAGATAATCAAGGTGGCAAGTATACGATTATGAATGTACCTTATTTTTTTTTCGTACAAATACACTAAGGAAGCACAAATAGCTGTGTCTTACCATCTTTTACATCTGTTGCAAAGGCCCTTGGAGTAATGGGAATGTTTTTTTCATAAGACTCTGCGTCCCTGAGGAAGAAGATGAATGCTGTCATAAGCAGAGGTCTTGGTTTTATGAATTAAACAACAGTAGTTCCTCAAAGGGCTTCAAAGACCTCTGTCAAGGTTAAATAATGAAGGCCGGACTTTCTAGAGGCTGATGACATCCGGGCTTGCCTGGAGAGATATAAGAAAGATCAGTAAACATTTTTTATTATTTTTTTACATCTATTTAACCCCTTACTTTTGGCACTAAACAGTCTCCATATATACTGTACTTCCATTCACTATTTCAACTGGTACCGGGGAATATTTAGACAAGTATTGTGAGACCTATGGGTGTCCTAGAGTAAAACAACCAACATGTACGTGTTCGCGAGAGTCTCACCTTTCCACATATGGGTCATATTAGTATGTAGCCCAAACTGTTCGGACGCTACAGACCAACTTCAGACGAGTCCCAAGACGCTTGGGGGGTCGTAGAGCAAAATGGAGAACACCATCGAGTCTCATCTTTCCATAGAGGGGTCTTAATAGTTTGGACGCTACAGACGATTTTTGTGAGAAAACTATTTTTGGGACGTCTCGTGGTCTGACAAACACCGCTTTAGCTCTGTCACCTTTCACAGTAGATGTGGAAGTGTGACATCGGCGGATGTGGTGGATTGAGACGCATCCAATGCAACAAATATCTGTAGCTTAAACTGACAGATTTTTATGCCAATTGTTTTTATTATGCTAATTTGATTTCCGCAGGGGCATGGACATCGACTCAAGGTGTTTAAAACACCATCAAACGTAAATAAACTTGATCACAGGCATGTACACAATCACTGTTGCCAGACAATACAAAGTTATTTTGAACTCCACTTGACCGCTTTCCCTTTGTTTACCAAAATGCTGACCCTAAGACTTCCACAGCGTTTGAACTTTTATTTTGCCAGTGTTACCCTGTGTTACTTTTAGGGGATTCACTCCTGGGACTTTCATTAAGGTCTTTTTTATTAAGTGACTGTGAAAGTCCACTGGGAATAATGCAAAAGGAGTCCCTGTATCCTCAAGTTTCCACTCGTCTCTCATCCTGTAGTTTGTGAACAGGAACCTAAGAGCAGAAGGGCTCTTAACTCTGGTTGGACAAGTGAGTTCTCTTCCCACAAGGCAAGAACCACTTTGGCGGCTCTGCGACTCGAGCGCATAAATAACTTCTCTGTGCCTCGTTCCCCCTGGCTCTCATGACTCCTGTCGCTCACTTTAATTGGTTATTCATTTGGACTGCTTTCTTCTTTGTCTCTTTCTGTTTTCCTCTTAGTGATGCTGCGCTCGTTACCAAGCCCGTTGGCCGTGCAGGAGTCAGCTGTTCTGGTAATGAACGGAGCGGGGTGCGCTGAGGTAATTGCGGCCCCAGTGTGGTTGTTGCTGTGACAGGGATATTGAAAGTAGGGATGTGAGAAAGAGTGAAATGGTTTGCCAACGTAGAAAGTTTCCCTTTTGACCTTGGTGTATTTAGATTTGTGGGATGTCCAAGTAGTTCATCTAGGAAGAGGGTCTCCATCTTCGGTCATGGAGAGCCACAGGCTTTGGTTCCAACCCAGCACTAGAGTAAGAGTAAAAGAATGGATGGGAACTCTGGTCCTCAGGGAGCACAGTGTCTACTACAGCATTTTCCAAACTCGGTCCTCAGGACCCCAAGGTGTGCACATCATTTTCTTTGCCTTAACACTACACAGCTGATTCAAATTATCAAAGCGTGATGACTAGTTGATTTATTTGAATCAGCTGTGTAGAGGTAGGGCAATAACCAAAACGTGCACCCAGGGGGGACCCCAGGACCGAGTTTGGGAATCTCTGGTCGACTAGTTGTTTCTTCACTCTAGCAGTTCATTGGTTAATTAATGTCACAGATTGCTCAGATTATGCGCACACCTGGAAGAAACAAAAACTAAGCCAGAATCCAAATGTTTAGTAAATTGCAGAAGGAAGTACATTGAATCAAACAGCACAAAGAAAATATTTATCACTTCAACATTTCTTTAGTAGTGTTGATGCTGAGGAGTTCCGAAAGTGCAGATCTTGGCAAAGTGTCAACTAGGTTATTTAAAATCATTGAGGAAGCTGCCGCTAATCTTTATTCTGTCACATTATGTTTAAAAGCAATTAATCACATTTTACCCAGAAAACCTTAGACCTGTCTCAATGAAAAGTGTCACTGCACAAATCTCTTTTGTCCTTTCGCTTAAATTGTCTTGGCAGGTGTATGTGTAAATCAGTTATCTGTTTATTCCGTGATAAACAAGAACATTTACCGGCAGAGTTTTTCTGCTGAAGGACAAATGATAGCAGGAGAGGCAGATGTGTTGAGAAAAAAAGACTCACTCTTTCTCCCTTTGACGTGCACATCTGATACGGTGTATAGCTCGCATCGCATCCCTCCATCAATCATTCATACAGAACTCTTTAAAAAGTAACATCTGAGGAAAGAAGCTTCATCTTTCTTCAAAATCGTAGTTTTTTTGTGGCTTTGAAACTTTTGCATCAGTGAAAACTGAACTTTTTAGTTGAACGTCTCACTTTGTACATATCAACTTACAGTTGTTCATCTATTGTTTTGAGCACATTTCACAAACCACTTGTTCGCATTTTCAAAGCTTAGCACAGCACCCATAAACTGAAATGTATTTGGCAAAATGTCTCCTATAACCCTAGTCCTATAGAAGGTTACTGTACGGTAACCATAGTAAACTGTCTCCTATAGAAGGTTACTGTACTGTAACCCTAGGAAACTGTCTCCTATAGAAGGTTACTGTACTGTAACCATAGTAAACTGTCTCCTATAGAAGGTTACTGTACTGTAACCCTAGGAAACTGTCTCCTATAGAAGGTTACTGTACTGTAACCCTAGGAAACTGTCTCCTATAGAAGGTTACTGTACTGTAACCCTAGGAAACTGTCTCCTATAGAAGGTTACTGTACTGTAACCCTAGGAAACTGTCTCCTATAGAAGGTTACTGTACTGTAACCCTAGGAAACTGTCTCCTATAGAAGGTTACTGTGTTGTAACCCTAGGAAACTGTCTCCTATAGAAGGTTACTGTACTGTAACCATAGTAAACTGTCTCCTATAGAAGGTTACTGTACTGTAACCCTAGGAAACTGTCTCCTATAGAAGGTTACTGTACTGTAACCATAGTAAACTGTCTCCTATAGAAGGTTACTGTGCTGTAACCCTAGGAAACTGTCTCCTATAGAAGGTTACTGTACTGTAACCATAGTAAACTGTCTCCTATAGAAGGTTACTGTACTGTAACCCTAGGACACTGTCTCCTATAGAAGGTTACTGTACTGTAACCCTAGGAAACTGTCTCCTATAGAAGGTTACTGTACTGTAACCCTAGGAAACTGTCTCCTATAGAAGGTTACTGTACTGTAACCCTAGGAAACTGTCTCCTATAGAAGGTTACTGTACTATAACCCTAGGAAACTGTCTCCTATAGAAGGTTACTGTACTATAACCCTAGTAAACTGTCTCCTATAGAAGGTTACTGTACTGTAACCCTAGGAAACTGTCTCCTATAGATGGTTACTGTACTGTAACCCTAGGAAACTGTCTCCTATAGAAGGTTACTGTACTGTAACCCTAGGAAACTGTCTCCTATAGAAGGTTACTGTACTGTAACCCTAGGAAACTGTCTCCTATAGAAGGTTACTGTACTGTAACCCTAGGAAACTGTCTCCTATAGAAGGTTACTCTACTGTAACCCTAGGAAACGGTCTCCTATAGAAGGTTACTGTACTGTAACCCTAGGAAACTGTCTCCTATAGAAGGTTACTGTACTGTAACCCTAGGAAACTGTCTCCTATAGAAGGTTACTGTACTGTAACCCTAGGAAACTGTCTCCTATAGAAGGTTACTGTACTGTAACCCTAGTAAACTGTCTCCTATAGAAGGTTACTGTACTGTAACCCTAGGAAACTGTCTCCTATAGAAGGTTACTGTACTGTAACCCTAGGAAACTGTCTCCTATAGAAGGTTACTGTACTGTAACCCTAGGAAACGGTCTCCTATAGAAGGTTACTGTACTGTAACCCTAGTAAACTGTCTCCTATAGAAGGTTACTGTACTGTAACCCTAGGAAACTGTCTCCTATAGAAGGTTACTGTACTGTAACCCTAGGAAACTGTCTCCTATAGAAGGTTACTGTACTGTAACCATAGTAAACTGTCTCCTATAGAAGGTTACTGTACTGTAACCCTAGGAAACTGTCTCCTATAGAAGGTTACTGTACTGTAACCCTAGGAAACTGTCTCCTATAGAAGGTTACTGTACTGTAACCCTAGGAAACGGTCTCCTATAGAAGGTTACTGTGCTGTAACCCTAGTAAACTGTCTCCTATAGAAGGTTACTGTGCTTTAACCCTAGGAAACTGTCTCCTATAGAAGGTTACTGTACTGTAACCCTAGTAAACTGTCTCCTATAGAAGGTTACTGTACTGTAACCCTAGGAAACTGTCTCCTATAGAAGGTTACTGTACTGTAACCCTAGGAAACTGTCTCCTATAGAAGGTTACTGTACTATAACCCTAGGAAACGGTCTCCTATAGAAGGTTACTGTGCTGTAACCCTAGTAAACTGTCTCCTATAGAAGGTTACCGTGCTTTAACCCTAGGAAACTGTCTCCTATAGAAGGTTACTGTACTGTAACCCTAGTAAACTGTCTCCTATAGAAAGTTACTGTGTTGTAACCTAGGAAACTGTCTCCTATAGAAGGTTACTGTACTGTAACCCTAGGAAACTGTCTCCTATAGAAGGTTACTGTACTGTAACCCTAGAAAACTGTCTCCTATAGAAAGTTACTGTGTTGTAACCTAGGAAACTGTCTCCTATAGAAGGTTACTGTACTGTAACCCTAGGAAACTGTCTCCTATAGAAGGTTACTGTACTGTAACCCTAGGAAACTGTCTCCTATAGAAGGTTACTGTGCTTTAACCCTAGGAAACTGTCTCCTATAGAAGGTTACTGTACTGTAACCCTAGTAAACTGTCTCCTATAGAAGGTTACTGTACTATAACCCTAGGAAACTGAAAGGATTTGCCTCAAACTACACATCCACCATGAAGAAGAGGAAGACATTTCAATTGTTGAGCAGTAGTGATATATTGACCTGGAGTTATAATGGAGTTTGGATATTGGGGTGACAAGGTCAGCATTCTTCATTACATTGTTTTGTCTCCTTGTCCGATAGGCCCTAGTTCTCCTGCAGTAAACCATGTCTAGTCTTGTTTACAACAATTCAGTGTGTGTGTGTGTGTGTGTGTGTGTGTGTGTGTGTGTGTGTGTGTGTGTGTGTGTGTGTCTGTGTGTGTGTGTCTGTCTAGCTGCATAGCGTGTGTCTTTGAGTGTGTCACTGTCAGCCCAGCAGGCTGCTCTTGGATCTGCTGGGCTGAAATCATCACTGAACATATTACACAAAAAGACAGAGGTTTCACACTCCTGTCTGTCTGTCTGTCTGTCTGTCTGTCTGTCTGTCTGTCTGTCTGTCTGTCTGTCTGTCTGTCTGTCTGTCTGTCTGTCTGTCTGTCTGTCCCTCACACTTCTGTCTGTCTGTCTGTCTGTCTGTCTGTCTGTCTGTCTGTCCCTCACACTTCTGTCTGTCTGTCTGTCTGTCTGTCTGTCTGTCTGTCTGTCTGTCTGTCCCTCACACTTCTGTCTGTCTGTCTGTCTGTCTGTCTGTCTGTCTGTCTGTCTGTCTGTCTGTACCTCACACTCCTGTCTGTCTGTCTGTCTGTCTGTCTGTCTGTCTGTCTGTCTGTCTGTCCCTCACACTTCTGTCTGTCTGTCTGTCTGTCTGTCTGTCTGTCTGTCTGTCTGTCTGTACCTCACACTCCTGTCTGTCTGTCTGTCTGTCTGTATGTCTGTATGTCTGTCTGTCTGTCTGTACCTCACACTCCTGTCTGTCTGTCTGTCTGTCTGTCTGTCTGTCTGTCTGTCCCTCACACTTCTGTCTGTCTGTCTGTCTGTCTGTACCTCACTTCTGTCTGTCTGTCTGTCTGTCTGTCTGTCTGTACCTCACACTCCTGTCTGTCTGTCTGTCTGTCTGTCTGTCTGTCTGTACCTCACACTCCTGTCTGTCTGTCTGTCTGTCTGTACCTCACACTCCTGTCTGTCTGTCTGTCTGTCTGTCTGTCTGTCTGTCTGTCTGTCTGTCTGTCTGTCTGTACCTCACACTCCTGTCTGTCTGTCTGTCTGTCTGTCTGTCTGTACCTCACACTCCTGTCTGTCTGTCTGTCTCTCTGTCTGTCTGTCTGTCTGTCTGTCTGTCTGTACCTCACACTCCTGTCTGTCTGTCTGTCTGTCTGTCTGTCTGTATGTCTGTCTGTCTGTCTGTCTGTACCTCACACTCCTGTCTGTCTGTCTGTCTGTCTGTCTGTCTGTCTGTCTGTCTGTCTGTCCCTCACACTTCTGTCTGTCTGTCTGTCTGTCTGTCTGTCTGTCTGTCTGTCTGTCTGTCCCTCACACTTCTGTCTGTCTGTATGTCTGTCTGTCTGTCTGTCTGTCCCTCACACTTCTGTCTGTCTGTATGTCTGTCTGTCTGTCTGTCTGTCTGTCTGTCTGTCTGTCCCTCACACTCCTGTCTGTCTGTATGTCTGTCTGTACCTCACACACCTGTCTGTCTGTCTGTCTGTCTGTCTGTCTGTCTGTCTGTCTGTCTGTCTGTCTGTCTGTCTGTCTGTCTGTACCTCACACACCTGTCTGTCTGTCTGTCTGTCTGTCTGTCTGTCTGTCTGTCTGTCTGTACTCTGTATGCACACCTCACACCTCTTTCACACAGCCTGGTGTGAGGAATCCATACCATACTGCTGTGAATGACAGAGAGGTGAGAAAGAGGCAACCAGTTCATCAATCAAAGTTATTCAGCAATTTTGAATTTCTGACTTCTTTGAGAAACAGACTAGTGTAATTATAAGCTATATAATGGGTTAGATTATTAAATTATTGAGTTTATACTACATTGATATGCTATATTACAAAGGACAAACACACACACAGTACACACACACACACACAGCACACACACACACACAGTACACACACACAGTACACACACAACCCTCCACCCCCACTCACAATGTCTAATAATTTGTTGGACTGTCGAATCAAGTCTGCTGCCTGTCAGCTTCCATTGAGCAAATTAAGTATTTAATGAAAGCCGTGACATAATTCAAATAAGCACGATTCATCTTAAAGCAGTGCAATCAAAAACATGATTTTCCTGTGTTTTATATATATTTCCACACTATGAGGTTGGAATAATACTGTGAAATTGTGGATATGATGATAACGCTCTTTTAGCATAAGAGCTGTTTGAAAAGACTGCCTGTTTTGGTGGGATGGAGTTTTGGCCTTCCATGGTGACGTCACCTGTTACAGGAGGGGGTCGCAGTTCCGGAGCGACCCACTAGGTGTCACCCTCCGACAACCTTAGGCACCTCCTCACTCACAGTCTGGACTAATCAGTATCCTATTGATGTCACCTGTGTCTACCTGTTCACCTGTGTATTTATGCCCTCACTTCCCTGTGTTCCCTTTGCTCAGTTTTCTCTATGTCCAGCAGTACTACTCAGTGTCTGATCGGAGACCTATGTACAGGTACTTGAGAAGTGTTCTCCCTGTTTCGTTATTTGTTTCAGTCTTAGGTAGTATTTCGTATTTTGGCTGTCAGACGGTTTTTGGAGACTTATTTGCTCCGCCTTTCTTTTATCGTGTTAAGTCCGTTATTTTGTATTCTGGCTTCGGGACCACCAGTAAAGATCCTTGTTTCACCATCTCTGCCTACTGTCTATCCTGCACTGCACATGGGTCACACCTCACACCAACCCTTACAGTCACCATGCGGCAGCAGTTGGAACCAAAATTATTTTTCAATCGTTTCGTTCTGAACAGAACCATTATTATTTTTGTTCCGTTCCACTGTTCCGACCAGCAAAATAAAGTTGTGAACCGGTTTGAACCCCAATAAAGTACTGGTTTATATCTTTCCTTTCTGTTTCCTTTTAAACCGCTGAAATATACAGTGAGGGAAAAAAGTATTTGATCCCCTGCTGATTTTGTACGTTTGCCCACTGACAAAGAAATGATCAGTCTATAATTTTAATGGTAGGTTTATTTGAACAGTGAGAGACAGAATAACAACAAAAAAATCCAGAAAAACGCATGTCAAAAATGTAATAAATTAATTTGCATTTCAATGAGGGAAATAAGTATTTGACCCCCTCTCAAACAGAAAGATTTCTGGCTCCTAGGTGTCTTTTATACAGGTAACAAGCTGAGATTAGGAGCACACTCTTAAAGGGAGTGCTCCTAATCTCAGCTTGTTACCTTTATAAAAGACACCTGTCCACAGAAGCAATCAATTAATCAGATTCCAAACTCTCCACCATGGCCAAGACCAAAGTGCTCTCCAAGGATGTCAGGGACAAGATTGTAGACCTACACAAGGCTGGAATGGGCTACAAGACCATCGCCAAGCAGCTTGCTGAGAAGGTGACAACAGTTGGTGCGATTATTCGCAAATGGAAGAAACACAAAACAACTGTCAATCTCCCTCAGCCTGGGGCTCCATGAAAGATCTCACCTCGTGGAGTTGCAATGATCATGAGAACGGTGAGGAATCAGCCCAGAACTACACGGGAAGATCTTGTCAATGATCTCAAGGCAGCTGGGACCATAGTCACCAAGAAAACAATTGGTAACACACTACGCCGTGAAGGACTGAAATCCTGCAGCGCCCGCAAGGTCCCCCTGTTCAAGAAAGCACATATACATGCCCGTCTGAAGTTTGCCAATGAACATCTGAATGATTCAGAGGAGAACTGGGTGAAAGTGTTGTGGTCAGATGAGACCAAAATGGAGCTCTTTGGCATCAACTCAACTCGCCGTGTTTGGAGGAGGAGGAATGCTGCCTATGACCCCAAGAACACCATCCCCACCGTCAAACATGGAGGTGGAAACATTATGCTTTGGGGGTGTTTTTCTGCTAAGGGGACAGGACAACTTCACCGCATCAAAGGAACGATGGACGGGGCATGTACCGTCAAATCTTGGGTGAGAACCTCCTTCCCTCAGCCAGGGCATTGAAAATGGGTCATGGATGGGTATTCCAGCATGTCAATGACCCAAAACACACGGCCAAGGCAACAAAGGAGTGGCTCAAGAAGAAGCACATTAAGGTCCTGGAGTGGCCTAGCCAGTCTCCAGACCTTAATCCCATAGAAAATCTGTGGAGGGAGCTGAAGGTTCGAGTTGCCAAACGTCAGCCTCGAAACATTAATGACTTGGAGAAGATCTGCAAAGAGGAGTGAAACAAAATCCCTCCTGAGATGTGTGCAAACCTGGTGGCCAACTACAAGAAATGTCTGACCTCTGTGATTGCCAACAAGGGTTTTGCCACCAAGTACTAAGTCATGTTTTGCAGAGGGGTCAAATACTTATTTCCCTCATTAAAATGCAAATCAATTCATAACATTTTTGACATGCGTTTTTCTGGATTTTTGTTGTTGTTATTCTGTCTCTCACTGTTCAAATAAACCTACCATTAAAATTATAGACTGATCATTTCTTTGTCATTGGGCAAATGTACAAAATCAGCAGAGGATCAAATACTTTTTTCCCTCACTGTATATATTGCTTTACATTTAGCTCAACATTAAATGACTTCACCAATCAGTGCTGATAGAGCAGCTTGCTGTGGAGCGGGTGAGTGATTTCATCTGGATAGGAAAGTTAAGAGCAAATTGTATTTTGTCGTAACAACATGGTTTAAGCATAATGAAAGACGAACACACACACACTGTGCTGCCAGTCACAGTGTAGGGCACGAGAACACACACACACACACTGTGCTGCCAGTCACAGTGTAGGGCACGAGAACACACACACACTGTGCTGCCAGTCACAGTGTAGGGCACGAACACACACACACACACTGTGCTGCCAGTCACAGTGTAGGGCACGAAAACACACACTGTGCTGCCAGTCATAGTGTAGGGCACGAAAACACACACACACACTGTGCTGCCAGTCACAGTGTAGGGCACGAAAACACACACTGTGCTGCCAGTCATAGTGTAGGGCACGAAAACACACACACACACTGTGCTGCCAGTCACAGTGTAGGGCACGAAAACACACACACACTGTGCTGCCAGTCACAGTGTAGGGCGTGAGAACACACACACACTGTGCTGCCAGTCACAGTGTAGGGCACGAAAACACACACTGTGCTGCCAGTCATAGTGTAGGGCACGAGATACAACTCAAAATTTGAGGGTGAGGATGGAGGAAGGTTGCCTTGAAATGCAGGGCATCTTGTTACGACATGCATTATCTGAATTAGGCCCACACTATTATGCCTATAGATGAGCGGCTTCTATGGAGGAACTTTGAATGTCTTTCATCTTCCGAGTTGGCTTAACGTTGGACCAGAGCAAACATTTGCTAGCTAGCTAGCTAACAAGCTTGTGTGTGCAGAGCAGCACTAGAATTAAAACATGAATTCAACATCTCTACCTAATTTTGGAATTACGCCATGCTTCGGAAGGTGAGGGGCAGGTAGCCTACCTGCCCACCTACTGGTAAAGATTTCCAGCTGGCAGGCAGACACTGGAAGAAGATTCTGATTGACAGAGGGAGGGCTTTGCATAGGCGCTTTGTTGCGATTTTTGTGGGACTGGGAAAAAAATGAACAGAACATAAAATACCGTTGTTAACCGGTTCCCATGCTTTTAAAATAACGGCTCTGTTCCGGAACACTATAGATCACTTTTTGTTTTCGGTTCGGGTTCTGTTCCTCAAATAATGTTATTATTTTACGGTTTTTGGTTCTGTTCCCTGAACTGGTTCCAACCCTTGCCATGCGCTAAATGAGTTAATAGACCAATAAGAAAGAGAGTTCCAAACCTCTCTGCCAATAACAGCTAGTTTTCAGTTTTCCCCTCCCCACTCCCCGACAGTCCTATCTAAATTCTTGCTTGAGGAACTATTTTTTGTTTTGTTTTGACAATTTTAATTGAAAACAATCACAGTAAGGTACTTCATTGTTACCCAGTAATGATTTGATATTGAAATAAAAAAGGCTGTATTGGACCTTTAACAGGACCACAGTAGTCAGCAACCAGCCAATCTATTGGACCTTTAACATGACCACAGTAGTCAGCAACCAGCCAATCTATTGGACCTTTAACAGGACCACAGTAGTCAGCAACCAGCCAATTTATTGGACCTTTAACATGACCACAGTAGTCAGCAACCAGCCAATCTATTGGACCTTTAACATGACCACAGTAGTCAGCAACCAGCCAATCTATTGGACCTTTAACAGGACCACAGTAGTCAGCAACCAGCCACTCTCCTTTCCCCTCCCTTCCACCCACACGAACACACTACACACACACAAACACACGCACACGTACACGAGGACACACACTCTTTCTCTTCTTATTCTCTCTCTCTCTCTCTCTCTCTCTCTCTCTCTCTCTCTCTCTCTCTCTCTCTCTCTCTCTCTCTCTCTCTCTCTCTCTCTCTCTCTCTCTCTCTCTCTCTCTCTCTCTCTCTTTCACATACACATACACACACACACACATCAACCCCCCCCACCCACACACACACACACATCCACCCACCCACCCATCCTCCCACCCACACATCCATCCATCCATCCACCCACCCACCCATCCTCCCATCCACCCACCCACCCACCCATCCTCCCATCCACCCACCCACCCACCCTCCCATCCACCCACCCACCCATCCACACACACAACAATACTGTTACAGCTCAATGTGTTAATATCTGTGACCAAGCTCTCTCCCGCCTTCCCACCGTCCTTCCTCCTTCATTGAGTTTGGGCGTTAACGCTCCAGGCTCTGTCTTAACTGGGAAGACTGTGGACGTCTGCACACTGTATATTACTACC
The DNA here is from genome assembly GCF_020615455.1 of Coregonus clupeaformis. Classification (NCBI taxonomy): domain Eukaryota; kingdom Metazoa; phylum Chordata; class Actinopteri; order Salmoniformes; family Salmonidae; genus Coregonus; species Coregonus clupeaformis. The sequence continues at coordinate 50,434,218 of NC_059215.1, forward strand.
AGGCTCTGTCTCTCTCAGACTGAGCAATTACCAGGAGTGGATATACAGTGAGGGGAAAAAAGTATTTGATCCCCTGCTGATTTTGTACGTTTGCCCACTGACAGACACATGATCAGTCTATAATTTTAATGGTAGGTTTATTTGAACAGTGAGAGACAGAAAAACGCATGTCAAAAATGTTATAAATTGATTTGCATTTTAATGAGGGAAATAAGTATTTGACCCCCTCTCAATCAGAAAGATTTCTGGCTCCCAGGTATCTTTTATACAGGTAACGAGCTGAGATTAGGAGCACACTCTTAAAGGGAGTGCTCCTAATCTCAGCTTGTTACCTGTATAAAAGACACCTGTCCACAGAAGCAATCAATCAATCAGATTCCAAACTCTCCACCATGGCCAAGACCAAAGAGCTCTCCAAGGATGTCAGGGACAAGATTGTAGACCTACACAAGGCTGGAATGGGCTACAAGACCATCAGCAAGCAGCTTGGTGAGAAGGTGACAACAGTTGGTGCGATTATTCGCAAATGGAAGAAACACAAAATAACTGTCAATCTCTCTCGGCCTGGGGCTCCATGCAAGATCTCACCTCATGGAGTTGCAATGATCATGAGAACGGTGAGGAATCAGCCCAGAACTACACGGGAGAATCTTGTCAATGATCTCAAGGCAGCTGGGACTTTAGTCACCAAGAAAACATTTGGTAACACACTATGCCGCGAAGGACTGAGATCCTGCAGCGCCCGCAAGGTCCCCCTGCTCAAGAAAGCACATATACAGGGCCGTCTGAAGTTTGTCAATGAACATCTGAATGATTCAGAGGAGAACTGGGTGAAAGTGTTGTGATCAGATGAGACCAAAATGGAGCTCTTTGGCATCAACTCTACGTTGATACCACGTTGATACCACGTTGATACCACGTTGATATCACGTTGATACCACGTTGATACCACGTTGATATCACGTAGGTATATGAAGTATGTCACACATGCATATTAGGGTTGGGCCGATATATGATTAAATCGAATATCATGATATTTCACATTGACGATATATATCGTGATGCGCAAGACTATACTCTATTTGAACTTTACAAATCAAAACGGTGCAATTTTATCAGTTAGGCTGTATCAATATGTTGAAAATGAAGTTTTAATGAATTAACTAAGTCTTATTTCTTTACCACACAAAGATTATTTAATGAGAATGTGACTATAATATTGTAAATAAACAAAAACAATTGGACAATCTGGAGTGATTTTGTAATTAACGATGCAAAACGATTATATCAGATATCACAATATTTGGAGTAGCACATCGTAGAAGAGGTCTCCCCAAATACCGCCCAACCCTACTGCATATGAAGTATATTTTAGCACTAGATTGCAGGGCATGGAGGTTGGTCTCTGGAAGGATTGTGAGAAATTGGTTGCATTTGAATGAATGACACGCACAGTATAATATACAGACTCAGTCCGGGTGAAATGCCTCGTTGCCTTTCATACCTTTCAAATGTTAGTCTTATTTTCTGCACCGGATGCGAGTGTTGCGATTGCAAGTGGAAAATGTTGCCATAGCATGTTGCCATATCTGTATCATGGTGCTGCCGTGACAACTGCAGGACATGGACCAGGAAAGGTAGGGCTGTACCTGCACCTGTCAGTCCTATACACACTACGTTCATACAGCGTTCACACTACGTTCATACAGCGTTCACACTACGTTCATACAGCGTTCACACTACGTTCATACAGCGTTCACACTACGTTCATACAGCGTTCACACTACGTTCATACAGCGTTCACACTACGTTCATACAGCGTTCACACTACGTTCATACAGCGTTCACACTACGTTCATACAGCGTTCACACTACGTTCATACAGCGTTCACACTACGTTCATACAGCGTTCACACTACGTTCATACAGCGTTCACACTACGTTCATACAGCGTTCACACTACGTTCATACAGCATTCACACTACGTTGATACCACGTTCACACTACGTTGATACAACGTTCACACTATGTTGATACAACGTTCATACTACGTTGATACAATGTTCATACTACATTCATACAGCGTTCACACTACGTTGATACAACATGCTGCTTCCACCATGTCAGGACAGGATATTTCTCAGACCAAGAAGGTATTAGGGTCACAGCCAATTTCAGGGTCTACAAATGTATGTCCAGACAACGGTATATACGACGGTCCAGGAGTCGGGAACATAACGTTCTCTGTTTCTGTCTCTTTCCACTTGAGGGACTTCTCATTTTAGTTTATCATATCTGCATCTGTAAGTCTGTGGGGAGGATCACATCACCCTGGAGCGTCTCAAATGACACCCTATTCCCTTTAGAGTGCACTACCTTTGACCCTATGGGACCTGGTTAAAAGTAGTGCAGAAATGCACTAAACGGGGAATAGCGTGCCATTTGAGATGCATCCTGGGAATGTGGAGTCAGTGAGGCGGTACTGATTGGTCCGAGGGGCCCGGGGATCGTCCGGGGATAAGAGAGTCTATCTTTCGCTCCAGGATTTACTTCTCATGGTGCCACTGGACCAGCCAAGCGTCCTCGTGTGACATCACTCTTTGGCATCGCTCCCCGGGAGAGACTGTCATTGTCAGGAACGCCTCAAACACATAGGAATGCATGCACACTGAGAGACAGACACACACACACACACACACACATACACACACACACGCATGCATACACACATGAGAGAGCAAGCGTATGCACTACCCCCTACCATCCCCATTCTCACAACACACACACACACACTGCCCTTGACAGAACTGGAGTGGAATCCATGGTGCTAGGCAACAGTGCAGTGGCGCTTTTGGCCCCACCCCCCAGCCTGACCAGTTTAGCGGGGAGTGATGGCTGATGGGTAATGTGTTCCCCTTGGGTTCCAATGAGACCGCACCTTAAAACCAGGGCCATGTACTGAGTGGGGGAGGGGACATTAACAGTAACACACACACACACACATACGCGCGCACACGTAGGTACACACACACACACACACGTAGGCACACACGGACACACACACACGGAAAAACACACACACACACACGTAGGCACACACGGAAACACACGGACACACACACACACACACACACATACGCGCGCACACGTAGGTACACACACACACACACACGTAGGCACACACGGACACACACACACGGAAAAACACACACACACACACACGTAGGCACACACGGAAACACACACACACACGGACACACACACACATACGCGCGCACACGTAGGTACACACACACACACACGTAGGCACACACGCACACACACACACACACACGTAGGCACACACGGACACACACGTAGGCACACACGGAAACACACACACACGGACACACACACACACACACATTCACATGGATAGTGAGTGGTAATTAACATCCACCATTTGGGCTCATGCCATAATTACACAGTACAGAGAGAGTAGATCTGAATTGTGGTCTCGGGTTTCTTGGAAGGTTAACCTTTTACTGTAGTGGGCTAAATCAGGGTCACACAGTGTTGAACCAATCTACTTTGAAACAAAAGTATACACCTCACACACATGGTTATGGGTTTAAAAAAAGAAGACACCTGTACCATGTCAGATATAGAGTTGAAATGATTTACATTTAGAGTTTGCATCCCAATATTACACTTTATATACATCACAGAAGACTGAATTATAATGAAAACCGTTTGACATAGAAACACCGGATTTTCGGCAGTTAAAAAAAAATTAATGTTGATTAATTATGAAATTATGAAACATATTAATAACATTCCCCCCATGAGGCCTCTAGTGGGCGATTTGGTCATTTGACTGCAGGAAAGGGTTTTAATGTCCTAACAGCGCACATATTTCTAGGAGATGGTAATGCTTTTATTTACATCTCAGAGTTCCATTTCACTTTATGCCCTAGTTGTAGATACATAAGACTGGGTTGACTGCTGTGCTTTCCCTTCACATTAGAGAATGGCCATTTCTTTGGTGATGGGTATTACTTTCAATGCTTCCTGTGGATGGACGTTAGCCCCATCCCTAACTCCATTCCTAACTCAACCAGGGTTAGGTTAAATTCAGTTTTTAATTAAGTCAATGCAGGAAGTGAATTGAATCGTCAATTTTCAATTCACGATACTTGAATTGCAGTTCACTCTCCTGATTTTACAGGATTACAAACTGAATTCACCAGCCCAACCTTGAACATAACCTCTACGGGACTAAGTCCCGCCCAGCACCCTTCTGTTTGGGTTAGTGAGTGACAGTTTGGTTTACGAATCACAATCTATTCCATTAATGATCTCTGGCTGTGTTATTGACCCCAATCCTACTCCCCTGGTCTCTCCACTGAGTCACCCATTGCACTACCAAAGGAGGAATCCAGATCAAGATAGAAACACAATGAACTCAAGAGGGACCTCTCGACAGGGACTTGTGTCTGGGGGGGACCTAGGATCAGCTAGATAGGCCCTGGTGGTCTCCTTGAGTGACCACCTAATGCCAGTAAGACTAGAGATGCGTCCTAAATGGCCCCCTATTTGCTATATAGTCCACTACTTTTGACCAAAAGCCCTATGGGCCCTGGTCAAAAGTAGAGCACTTTAAAGGGAAAGGGTGTTGTTTGGGGACGCAACCCAGTTCGTTTGGACTCTGGGACGCTTTCCTCATTTCCTTCCCTCAGTCTGTATTCCTAGATGAGGCCTTTCCTCGTTTCCTTCCCTCAGTCTGTATTCCTAGATGAGGCCTTTCCTCGTTTCCTTCCCTCGGTCTGAATTCCTAGATGAGGCCTTTCCTCGTTTCCTTCCCTCAGTCTGTATTCCTAGATGAGGCCTTTCCTCGTTTCCTTCCCTCGGTCTGAATTCCTAGATGAGGCCTTTCCTCGTTTCCTTCCCTCAGTCTGTATTCCTAGATGAGGCCTTTCCTCGTTTCCTTCCCTCGGTCTGTATTCCTAGATGAGGCATTTCCTTGTTTCCTTCCCTCAGTCTGTAATCCTAGATGAGGCCTTTCCTCGTTTCCTTCCCTCAGTCTGTATTCCTAGATGAGGCCTTTCCTCGTTTCCTTCCCTCAGTCTGTATTCCTAGATGAGGCCTTTCCTCGTTTCCTTCCCTCAGTCTGTATTCCTAGATGAGGCCTTTCCTCGTTTCCTTCCCTCGGTCTGTATTCCTAGATGAGGCCTTTCCTTGTTTCCTTCCCTCAGTCTGTAATCCTAGATGAGGCCTTTCCTAATTTCTTTCCCTCAGTCTGTATTCCTAGATGAGGCCTTTCCTCGTTTCCTTCCCTCAGTCTGTAATCCTAGATGAGGCCTTTCCTCGTTTCCTTCCCTCGGTCTGTATTCTTAGATGAGGCCTTTCCTCGTTTCCTTCCCTCAGTCTGTATTCCTAGATGAGGCCTTTCCTCGTTTCCTTTCCTCGGTCTGTATTCCTAGATGAGGCCTTTCCTCGTTTCCTTCCCTCGGTCTGTATTCCTAGATGAGGCATTTCCTTGTTTCCTTCCCTCGGTCTGTATTCCTAGATGAGGCCTTTCCTCGTTTCCTTCCCTCGGTCTGTATTCCTAGATGAGGCCTTTCCTCGTTTCCTTCCCTCGGTCTGTATTCCTAGATGAGGCCTTTCCTCGTTTCCTTCCCTCAGTCTGTATTCCTAGATGAGGCCTTTCCTCGTTTCCTTCCCTCAGTTTAGTATTCCTAGATGAGGCTTGTTGGATTCGTCATCCAGACGAGGTCTCTCTCTCCGTGGAGAGAATGGAAGAAGGGAGGACCTTTATTTTATTTTTCTTCCCTTGAAGGAAGAGAAATGAAGGATGAGCTCTCGGTCATCTCCCCATTTCCTGACCCGTTTGTCAAACCAAGAAATATACAGTACATTAAAAATGTTTACTTCTAAATCAGAACGGATATTGGCAACTGGGCTTGACTGTTGGTCAGAGGCATTGTTATTAGTGTTTAAGTAGTTTCCAAACAAAACATTTCTCTGTACTGTAGCTATTGCAGAGTGTCTATGGAAGACTGTGGAGGTAAGTCCCAGTGTAGAAACACACCCACACGCAAACAAACACACACATGCACACACGACACACACACACACACATACTTCCTTTGTCTACACTCTGAACCATAAACCTGGAAGCCCAAAGTCTTCCTTCCTTCCTTCCAGCACCAGAGAGAATCCCAACCAAAGGGCACAAATGGTTGTAACTACAGAACTACCTTTAGCCATTTTGGAACGTTACATAAGCATTTCCCTAAAGGGAATAGATTCATTGTTTCCCCCCGGAGTTAAGTTTGTATTAAATCATACAGATTCACGGGCCGTGAGCAGCCAGCCGGTCGGGAAGCACGGGGCATTTTGAGTGCGTTCTCTCAACGTTTCCCCAGCGTTACGTAACAACGCACATGTAACACATCTAGCTTTGAGCTGGCGAGGTGAAGTGAGAGAAATCGTTGCTGTTACTTTACCCCTTTCATTTACTTATGGACCGTGTGTGTGTGTGTGTGTGTGTGTGTGTGTGTGTGTGTGTGTGTGTGTGTGTGTGTGTGTGTGTGTGTGTGTGTGTGTGTGTGTGTGTGTGTCTATGGCCCATTATACAGACAGCAGAATCCCTTCCACGTTGTTGAACCCCATATTGGATTAACTCATGGATGTTTAGCATTGTATCTCTCTTGAGGAATGGTATGGGAATGGATGGGTATATGCACTTTGTATTTAGCCAAGGTCTGCTGGAGGTATGGGGTTAGCTGCTCCACTCTTGGGAGACAAAACGGGGAGAGAAGTTTAAGAAGTAAAGAAAGAGAGGAAAGGCTTAACCCTTTCATCGCCGGCATGTATTCCGTGCTTTAATATCAATACATGTATGGAAAACTCACCAATTGCGCTGAAAATGGGTGATCTGATAGTCCCGTCGATTCTGAACACGGCCCAATACGACTTTACGCTGTCCTTCATTCCTAACCTGCGTTTGGCTTGTTTGCGGAACAGGGAGCGCAGATTCTGGCTCTCGCCAATGGATGGCTGACCGCTGAGAGACGCGCGCTGTAGTCATCTCAGTGTGCCTTCCGGAATAAACCTGTTTGGCCAGTGGCTTTCCTGTTCATTTGGTGTTCCTCTTGAGAAGTCAGCTCCGGCGTCTCATCATTGAATAACGGACTGAGTATCTGCTGTGGGACGTGAAACATGGTGCCAAAAAAATCAACAAAGAAAACAGACCAGAAGAAAAGGTCTATGACAGCTGAACAAGCTGCTGCCAAGTTGTTTTCCTCTGAATCAGACATCAGACATATGGCATCAGACTTCAGACATCTCCGACATCTGGGTACAAAAACAGTCTTCTGTAATTAGTTTGCACAAACTGTTCTGTAAATAGTTATTGTGTGTTCAAAGTTGTGTTTTATGTTCATTTCGATTTTTAAAAAAAACGTAATTTATTTTATTTGCATTTATTTTTGAAAGAACAATCAATGTTTATTCAAACTAAAACAAATCTCAGAATCAACTTATTATCACTCTATTTCTCTCTCTTTCTTATCTGTGTAAAGACATAAATAAATGAGAACCTGTGCTGTCATCGTGGTAACTGTGGGGTCACAAAGGGGTCAGTCAACTGCTAGCAGCCAGCACTAGTCGTAGACTGACGCCTTGTGACCTCACAGCCACATCACAGACATGGGTCGGTAGCATTAGACAACAGGTGTTGTTTTATGGGTCGGTAGCATTAGACAACAGGTGTTGTTTTATGGGTCGGTAGCATTAGACAACAGGTGTTGTTTTATGGGTCGGTAGCATTAGACAACAGGTGTTGTTTTATGGGTCGGTAGCATTAGACAACAGGTGTTGTTTTATGGGTCGGTAGCATTAGACAACAGGTGTTGTTTTATGGGTCGGTAGCATTAGACAACAGGTGCTGTTTTATGGGTCGGTAGCATTAGACAACAGGTGTTGTTTTATGGGTCGGTAGCATTAGACAACAGGTGTTGTTTTATGGGTCGGTAGCATTAGACAACAGGTGCTGTTTTATGGGTCGGTAGCATTAGACAACAGGTGTAGTTTTATGGGTCGGTAGTATTAGACAACAGGTGTAGTTTTATGGGTCGGTAGTATTAGACAACAGGTGTTGTTTTATGGGTCGGTAGCATTAGACAACAGGTGTAGTTTTATGGGTCGGTAGTATTAGACAACAGGTGTAGTTTTATGGGTCGGTAGTATTAGACAACAGGTGTAGTTTTATGGGTCGGTAGCATTAGACAACAGGTGTAGTTTTATGGGTCGGTAGTATTAGACAACAGGTGTTGTTTTATGGGTCGGTAGTATTAGACAACAGGTGTAGTTTTATGGGTCGGTAGCATTAGACAACAGGTGTTGTTTTATGGGTCGGTAGTATTAGTATTATTATTATTATTTTATTATTATTATTATTAGACAACAGGTGTTGTTTTATGTATATTATAGTTGATTTTAGTCATTTTCGCCCCGGACATAGTGTCAATAATACTGTAATACACTCACATAGTTGTTGTCACAAACTCCTGACTTCACACTGTTGTCACAGACTAGTTCAATATTAGTTTACCTTACGTCAGATTGTCCCGGGAGTTTGACTGTTTGAATCCTTGCTGTTTGTATCTGCCCTGCAACCTGCCTTGACTGGAACTGAGAGGAGTAACACACAGCCTACATTGCTACAAAGTCGATGGGAGTACCGTTGAGGACAGTGGTGTCTCTCTATCACAGGTGAAGGATATTTTAAATGAACAAAAATAGTTCTACAAGCAGTTGTTACAACAACAAGAAAATAGCTTCAAGTGTTTTGTCCAAATACTGGTGGAGTCGACTAATAAAATAATGGACAGCCTGACCAGAGAGGTCCAGGACCTGAAGAACAGTTTGCAGTTCTCCCAGGATCAGCTTGATGAGTTTAAACAAGAGAACAGCAAGATGACAGCAATCTGTAAGTCATTCCAAATCAAATCAAATCAAATGTTATTGGCCACATGCGCCGAACACAACAGGTGCAGACATTACAGTGAAATGCTTACTTACAGCCCTTAACCAACAGTGCATTTATTTTTAATAAAAAAGTAAAATAAAACAACAACAAAAAAGTGTTGAGAAAAAAAGAGCAGAAGTAAAATAAAATAACAGTAGGGAGGCTATATATACAGGGGGATACCGGTGCAGAGTCAATGTGTGGGGGCACCGGCTAGTTGAGGTAGTTGAAGTGATATGTACATGTGGGTAGAGTTAATGTGACTATGCATAAATAATTAACAGAGTAGCAGCAGCGTAAAAAGATGGGGTGGGGGGGGGCAGTGCAAATAGTCCGGGTAGCCAGGATTAGCTGTTCAGGAGTCTTATGGCTTGGGGGTAGAAGCTGTTGAGAAGTCTTTTGGACCTAGACTTGGCACTCCGGTACCGCTTGCCGTGCGGTAGCAGAGAGAACAGTCTATGACTAGGGTGGCTGGAGTCTTTGACAATTTTGAGGGCCTTCCTCTGACACCGCCTGGTATAGAGGTCCTGGATGGCAGGAAGCTGGCAGATGTGTTGTTACCTACCCTTACCACCTGGGGGCGGCCCGTCAGGAAGTCCAGGATCCAGTTGCAGAGGGAGGTGTTTAGTCCCAGGATCCTTAGCTTAGTGATGAGCTTTGAGGGCACTATGGTGTTGAATGCTGAACTGTAGTCAATGAATAGCATTCTCACGTAGGTGTTCCTCTTGTCCAGGTGGGAAAGGGCAGTGTGGAGTGCAATAGAGATTGCATCATCTGTGGATCTGTTGGGGCGGTATGCAAATTGGAGTGGGTCTAGGGTTTCTGGGATAATGGTGTTGATGTGAGCCATGACCAGCCTTTCAAAGCACTTCATGGCTACAGACGTCAGTGTTACGGGTAGTCATTTAGGCAGGTTATCTTAGTGTCCTTGGGCACGAGGACAATGGTGGTCTGCTTGAAACATGTTGGTATTACAGACTCAGTCAGGGACATGTTGAAAATGTCAGTGAAGACACTTGCCAGTTGGTCAGCACATGCTCGGAGTACACGTCCTGGTAATCCGTCTGGCCCTGCGGCCTTGTGAATGTTGACCTGCTTAAAAGTCTTACTCACATCGGCTACGGAGAGCGTGATCACATAGTCATCCGGAACAGCTGGTGCTCTCATGCATGCTTCAGTGTTGCTTGCCTCGAAGCGAGCATAGAAGTGGTTTAGCTCGTCTGGTAGGCTTGTGTCACTGGGAAGCTCGTGGCTGTGCTTCCCTTTGTAGTCTGTAATAGTTTTCAAGCCCTGCCACATCCGACAAGCGTCAGAGCCGGTGTAGTACGATTCAATCTTAGTCCTGTATTGACTCTTTGCCTGTTTGATGGTTCGTTGGAGGGCATAGCGGGATTTCTTATAAGCGTCCGGGTTAGAGTCCCGCTCATTGAAAGCGGCAGCTCTACCCTTTTAACTCAGTGCGGATATTTCCTGTAATCCATGGCTTCTGGTTGGGGTATGTACGTACGGTCACTGTGGGGACGACATCATAGATGCACTTATTGATGAAGCCAGTGACTGATGTGGTGTACTCCTCAATGCTATCTGAAGAATCCCGGAACATGTTCCAGTCTGTGCTAGCAAAACAGTCCTGTAGCTTAGCATCTGCGTCATCTGACCACTTTTTTATTAACCGAGTCACTGGTGCTTCCTGCTTTAGTTTTAGCTTATAAGCAGGAATCAGAAGAATAGAGTTATGGTCAGATTTGCCAAATGGAGGGCGAGGGAGAGCTTTGTATGGGTCTCTGTGTGTGGAGTAAAGGTGGTCTAGAGTTTATTTTCCTCTGGTTGCACATTTAACATGCTGGTAGAAATTAGGTAGAACGGATTTAAGTTTCCCTGCATTAAAGTCCCCGGCCACTAGGAGCGCTGCCTCTGGATGAGCGTTTTCCTGTTGACTTATGGCCTTATACAGCTCATTCAGTGCAATCTTAATGCCAGCATTGGTTGGTGGTGGTAAATAGACAGCTATGAAAAATATAGATGAAAACTCTCTTGGTAAATAGTGTGGTCTACAGCTTATCATAAGATACTCTACCTCAGGCGAGCAAAACCTCGAGACTTCCTTTGAGAGAGGACATCAGTTCTGTATGTGAATTCATAATAACAATGACAGAGAAATCAGATTATCTCGTGGGACAATCAAGGCGGAACAACATGGTTGTGGACGAAATTGCTGTAACGATCCCGGCAGTCTGAGTCGGGTCCTGTCTGGTGACTAGTGTTTTGTTCGTAATCTCCAGTTTCCCGAGGGTTCGGGAACGCTCCGGGGAGCGCTCTTGATTTCCGCACCTGCATCCCATCAGCAATCTGCACACCTGGTCCTGATCATCACCCTTCTTAGGCTCTGGCCTAACATCCAGTTCCTGCCGGATCGTTAGCCATGAACATCTCTCACCCGGAACCTTCACCCAACCTCTGCCTGATGGTCGGCGGCTGCCGAGCCATTTCTGGACCTACCACTGCACCCTCAACAACCCATCCACGCCACCCGCTCTGTTCCCTGGATTATTCAGCCTCACTCGGGAGTCAATTAAATAAACACTCACCTTTGTCTCAAAGTACCTTGTCCTGGTCTGCTTCTGGGTTCTGGCTTAGTAAACTGTGACAATTGCAGAATCTCCACGAGACCTGGAGGGAGTCTGAGGACAAATTGAGGGAAAAGGTCACTGAGAAACTGAAGATGGACCACAGGAAGATTGAGGTGGAGCGCGCCCACAGTACTGGAAAATCCACCACTGGCACAGGTGACAGGCAGAGGCTGATAGTGGTGAAGTTCCTGAGGTTCAAGGTCAAGGTAGCTGTTATGGGAAGAGCCAAAAACTTGAAAGGAACGTACATCTTCCTCAACGAGGACTATCCTGAAGCTGTGCGACAGAAGAGGAAATAACTTATCCCAGCCATGGAAGCTGCCAGAGCACATGGGGACATTGCTTACATCCACTATGACAGGCTCATTGTCCACCCTTCCTCCCAAAAGCCTGGAAGGGATGAGAGAACCAAGCCTGTGGGTTCGTAGCTTCAGGCCCACAGCACACACACACACTTATTCACACCAACTGATAGATTTTTCTTCTCTTGCTTTGTTTGGTATTTTCCATATTATGTCTATCTCTGATAAGCTACCCAGGAAAGGGATAAAAATATCCCATATTAATATATGTTAGTGGGGGGCGTGGCCAATGGCACAGTTTTAGAGGGCCTCCTCTTGACCACACAGACAAAATGTTACTGTTTTAAAGCACATTTCCTGCAATTCTACACATTTTGCCATACAGAAGAGAGAACAGTTTACTGTTTTAAAGCTAGTTTCCTGCAATTCTACACATTTGTTATGGGGCAGAGATCTGAGTGACTCAAACATAAATTCAAAGGGGGCCCCATGCCATGATTTCATTGGAATTTCAGATTCTCCCTGGCCATCTCGTTTTTATTTTGGCGATTGTTAGTTCTCAAAGATGATCTTATTAAAAAAGATATTGCTCCTTTATCTTTTCTACATACATAATACACTATATATATATATACACAAAAGTATGTGGACACCCCCTTCAAATTAATGAATTTGTCTATTTCAGCCACACCCGTTGCTGACAGGTTTATAAAACCAAGCACACAGCCATGCAATCTCCATAGACAAACATTGTCAGTGAATGGCCTTACTGAAGAGCTCAGTGACTTGCAACATGACACCGTCATAGGATGCCACCTTTCTAACAAGTCAGTTCGTCAAATTTCTGCCCTGCAAGAGCTGCTCCGGTCAACTGTAAGTGTTTGACCAAATACAAAGCTATTTCTCTGTAAACAAATTATCAACAGACTTTCAGCATGCTTATAGAGAAGGGCACTCAACATGTACTGCATTGACACAAATGACTGAAGATTGGTTGAAAGAAATTGATAATGAGAAGATTGTGGGAGCTGTACTGTTAGATTTCAGTGCAGCCTTTGATATTACTGACCATAACCAGTTTTTGAGAAAACGTATGTGTTATGGCTTTTCAACCTCTGCCATATTGTGGATTCAGAGCTATCTATCTAATGTAACTCAGAGGGGTTTGTTTAATGGAAGCTTCTCTAATGTTAAACATATAAAGTGTGGTGTACCGCAGGGCAGATCTCTTGGCCCTCTAATGTTTTCTATTTTTACCAATGACTTGCCATGGATGCTGATGATTCAACCATATACGCGTCAGCAACCACGGCTAGTGAAAGCACTGCAACCCTAAACAAAGAGTTGCAGTCAGTTTTAGAATGGGTGGCCAGTAATAAACTGGTCCTGAACATCTCGAAAATTGTATTTGGTACAAATCATTCCCTAAGTTCTAGACCTGAGCTGAATCTGGTAATGAATGGTGTGACTGTTGAGCAAGTTGAGGAGACTATATTACTTGGTGTGTTACGTTAGATTGTAAACTGTCATGGTCAAAACATAATGATTCAATGGTTGTAAAGACGGGGAGAGGTCTGTCCGTGAAACCACAGTCCACCAAGCAAGTCCTGTAGGCTCTAGTTTTATCTTATCTCTGATTATTGTCCAGTCATGTGGTCAAGGGCTTCAAAGAAGGACCTAGTTAAGCTGCAGCTGGTCCAGAACAGAGTGGCACGTTTTGCTCTTCATTGTAATAAGATATCAATACTATACAGTCTCCCTTGGCTAAGAGTTGAGGAAAGACTGACTGTGTCACATCTTGTTTTTTATAAGATTAATGTGTTGGAAATTCTTTGCATAGTCAACTTACATACAGCACTGACACACACACTTACCCCACCAGAATTGCCACCAGGGGTCTTTTCACAGTCCCCAGGTCAATCAATCAAACTCATGAATGCAATTGTTTATGTCAAATAGTTGTATGATCTACTTGTAGCCCTGGTTGACCTGAAAATAAAAATATATGACACTACAATATGAGCCAAAACATTCGTGCTTCCCATGTATGTACAGTGGGGAGAACAAGTATTTGATACACTGCCGATTTTGCAGGTTTTCCTACTTACAAAGCATGTAGAGGTCTGTAATTTTTATCATAGGTACACTTCAACTGTGAGAGACGGAATCTAAAACAAAAATCCAGAAAATCACATTGTATGATTTTTAAGTAATTAATTAGCATTTTATTGCATGACATAAGTATTTGATCACCTACCAACCAGTAAGAATTCCGGCTCTCACAGACCTGTTAGTTTTTCTTTAAGAGGCCCTCCTGTTCTCCACTCATTACCTGTATTAACTGCACCTGTTTGAACTCGTTACCTGTATAAAAGACACCTGTCCACACACTCAATCAAACAGACTCCAACCTCTCCACAATGGCCAAGACCAGAGCGCTGTGTAAGGACATCAGGGTTAAAATTGTAGACCTGCACAAGGCTGGGATGGGCTACAGGACAATAGGCAAGCAGCTTGGTGAGAAGGCAACAACTGTTGGCGCAATTATTAGAAAATGGAAGAAGTTCAAGATGACGGTCAATCACCCTTGGTCTGGGGCTCCATGCAAGATCTCACCTCGTCGGGCATCAAGGATCATGAGGAAGGTGAGGGATCAGCCCAGAACTACACGGCAGGACCTGGTCAATGACCTGAAGAGAGCTGGGACCACAGTCTCAAAGAAAACCATTAGTAACACACTACGCCGTCATGGATTAAAATCCTGCAGCGCACGCAAGGTCCCCCTGCTCAAGCCAGCGCATGTCCAGGCCCGTCTGAAGTTAGCCAATGACCATCTGGATGATCCAGAGGAGGAATGGGAGAATGTCATGTGGTCTGATGAGACAAAAATAGAGCTTTTTGGTCTAAACTCCACTAGCCGTGTTTGGAGGAAGAAGAAGGATGAGTACAACCCCAAGAACACCATCCCAACCGTGAAGCATGGAGGTGGAAAAATCATTATTTGGGGATGCTTTTCTGCAAAGGGGACAGGACGACTGCACCGTATTGAGGGGAGGATGGAAGGGGCCATGTATCACGAGATCTTGGCCAACAACCTCCTTCCCTCAGTAAGAGCATTGAAGATGGGTCGTGGCTGGGTCTTCCAGCATGACAACGACCCGAAACACACAGCCAGGGCAACTAAGGAGTGGCTCCGTAAGAAGCATCTCAAGGTCCTGGAGTGGCCTAGCCAGTCTCCAGACCTGAACCCAATAGAAAATCTTTGGAGGGAGCTGAAAGTCCGTATTGCCCAGCGGCAGCCCCGAAACCTGAAGGATCTGGAGAAGGTCTGTATGGAGGAGTGGGCCAAAATCCCTGCTGCAGTGTGTGCAAACCTGGTCAAGACCTACAGGAAACGTATGATCTCTGTAATTGCAAACAAAGGTTTCTGTACCAAATATTAAGTTCTGCTTTTCTGATGTATCAAATACTTATGTCATGCAATAAAAAGCAAATTAATTACTTAAAAATCATACAATGTGATTTTCTGGATTTTTGGGGCTGTCGCTGGGCAATACAGACTTTCAGTTCCCTCCAAAGATTTTCTATTGGGTTCAGGTCTGGAGACTGGCTAGGCCACTCCAGGACCTTGAGATGCTTCTTGCGGAGCCACTCCTTAGTTAACCTGGCTGTGTGTTTCGGGTCGTTGTCATGCTGGAAGACCCAGCCACGACCCAACTTCAATGCTCTTACTGAGGGAATGAGGTTGTTGGCCAAGATCTCGCGATACATGGCCCCATCCATCCTCCCCTCAATACGGTGCAGTCGTCCTGTCCCCTTTGCAGAAAAGCATCCCCAAAGAATGATGTTTCCACCTCCATGCTTCACGATTGGGATGGTGTTCTTGGGGTTGTACTCATCTTTCTTCTTCCTCCAAACACGGCGAGTGGAGTTTAGACCAAAAAGCTCTATTTTTGTCTCATCAGACCACATGACCTTCTCCCATTCCTCCTCTGGATCATCCAGATGGTCATTGGCAAACTTCAGACGGGCCTGGACATGCGCTGGCTTGAGCAGGGGGACCTTGCGTGCGTTGCAGGATTTTAATCCATGACGGCGTAGTGTGTTACTAATGGTTTTCTTTGAGACTGTGGTCCCAGCTTTCTTCAGGTCATTAACTAGGTCCTGCCGTGTAGTTCTGGGCTGATCCTTCACCTTCCTCATGATCATTGATGCCCCACGAGGTGAGATCTTGCATGGAGCCCCAGACTGAGGTTGATTGACCGTCATCTTGAACTTCTTCCATTTTCTAATAATTGCGCCAACAGTTGTTGCCTTCTCACCAAGCTGCTTGCCTATTGTCCTGTAGCCCATCCCAGCCTTGTGCAGGTCTACAATTTTATCCCTGATGTCCTTACACAGCTCTCTGGTCTTGGCCATTGTGGAGAGGTTGGAGTCTGTTTGATTGAGTGTGTGGACAGGTGTCTTTTATACAGGTAACGAGTTCAAACAGGTGCAGTTAATACAGGTAATGAGTGGAGAACAGGAGGGCCTCTTAAAGAAAAACTAACAGGTCTGTGAGAGCCGGAATTCTTACTGGTTGATAGGTGATCAAATACTTATGTCATGCAATAGAATGCAAATTAATTACTTAAAAATCATACAATGTGATTTTCTGGATTTTTGTTTTAGATTCCGTCTCTCACAGTTGAAGTGTACCTATGATAAAAATTACAGACCTCTACATGCTTTGTAAGTAGGAAAACCTGCAAAATCGGCAGTGTATCAAATACTTGTTCTCCCCACTGTAAATGCAAGTAGTGAAAAAACGCTGATTTTCCAAAAGGAAAGATGAAGCGAAAGCACTTTTCTATGTGTGTGTGTGGATGGGGGAGATCATCCTTTAATATCCCCCCCATTATTCCTGCCTTCCCTCTGTTTCTCTCTCCAGAGTCTCTCATATAAATAATTTCAGCAGCTGTAAGGAGATATTTATGGATGTGTTCCACTGTGTGTCTGGATGTGGCTCAGGGTTGGGATAACCAGGAGGATAGAGAAAACCCAGGAGGATATAGAAAACCCAGGAGGATAGAGAAAACCCAGGAGGATAGAGAAAACCCAGGAGGATAGAGAAAACCCAGGAGGATAGAGAAAACCCAGGAGGATAGAGAAAACCCAGTGTTTTCTTAATGAGCTTCTGACCATTAAGAGACATGACCAGAATCCTCTACTGGTCTAGTCTCAGGGAGGAGAGAGGGGTATTCTGACACACACACACACACACACACTACTCATAATTTAGTTACAAAACATTAAGTGTTATACGAACTGTCCTCTCTATCGGATATATTTGTGTGTGTGTGTGTGTGTGTGTGTGTGTGTGTGTGTGTGTGAGTGAGTGAGTGAGTGAGAGAGTGAGAGAGAGAGAGAGAGAGAGAGAGAGAGAGAGAGAGAGAGAGAGAGAGAGAGAGAGAGAGAGAGAGAGAGAGAGAGAGAGAGAGAGAGAGAGAGAGAGAGAGAGAGAGAGAGAGAGAGAGAGAGAGAGAGAGAGAGAGAGAGAGAGAGAGAGAGAGAGAGAGAGAGAGAGAGAGAGAGAGAGAGAGAGAGAGAGAGAGAGAGAGAGAGAGAGAGAGAGAGAGAGAGAGAGAGAGAGAGAGAGAGAGAGGGACAGACAGACAGACAGACAGACAGACAGACAGACAGACAGACAGACAGACAGACAGACAGACAGACAGACAGACAGACAGAGAGATTAGGACTGAGAATCCTCACCTCGTCTCTGATATTAATACTCCCTCCATTGATGTGAATAGAAATGCAAATTGCATTCAAGTGTCATGTCAGGTAGAAATCATTGCGTTTTAGGGCTGGTGAATGATCTTCTTAACAATACTGTCTTGAGAAACGTCAAAGCATATTACATTTTGTTTGGGATTGCAAAAAGTCACATGTGAAAGCAGACTGTATTTTACTATCGTGGTCCTCTGTAGCTCAGCTGGTAGAGCATGGCGCTTGTAACGCCAAGGTAGTGGGTTCGATCCCCGGGACCACCCATACGTAAAAATGTATACACGCATGACTGTAAGTCGCTTTGGATAAAAGCGTCTGCTAAATGGCATATTATTATATTATTATATTATACTATTAACATTTTCATCAACTGAGTGGGCTTCTGCTTTATGGCCCTAACTTTGACTGAATTATATATTTTAAATCTCTGTTTACATGATTATGTCTATTATGCCTAAACTGTATACAGTCAAGCAACAACATATTTACCAAACACTGTATTTTAAAATGACTATAAACTTTCGCTAAGCCACCATATGCTATGAGCATGGCTGTCGATCTTCTCCATTTCCAAATGGCTGTTTTAGTTGGCACAGCAGATGCTACCTATACGTTGCTGTTGTCTGTCACAACGTATTGTCTGTTGAAAAACGGACTGTCAAAGTCTAGCCAAGTCAGGCAGGAAATTATTCTGACAGCTTGATTCTCTCAGCAGTTGCCTTTATTCTACAGTATATCCCACAGTGGTAGTGAGAGGGGCAGTCCTATTCCAGTAGAGAGATAGAAGTGGAGACTTGGGACTTGTTCAATCAAGAGAACAGATAACACGTCACAGTTGACTAGCAGCCATTTCCAGCCCTTTTCTCGTAAACCAGACTAAGGTGTTTTTCAGGTTGACAATGTTTTTTTCCCCAGTGTTTTCACATCACACAAAAAAGGCAAACCTGGCTTCAATCATCTCAATGTTTCGATACAGCGGCCACACAACGACTTTTAGAACCGCCAGCACCTACCGGGCGTATAAAGCGGGGTGATGTTTTCGTCGATCCACCGTGTTATCTGCACTTTCCGAGCCACCCTGTCCGCAGTTTCTTATCAGCTGAGGTACTGTGGCTTTTGTCACATCACATTGCTGGGATCTGGTTAGGGAGGTATCGACCACTCTGTGTCCAATAACCAGCCTTGTTGTTATGTCCAGATAACTTCAAACCTCACCAGTGAGAACAACACTCTAGAGATAAAGACACATGTAGTTCCTCTACTCCTTAAACAAAGTGACTGAGCTGACCTGAGCTTGACCCGGATGTCATTTGAAGTCGGGTGAGTGGGAGAGGTCAGGTCACGGCAAGACAGTTCTTCTGACCAGCAATCTCTATCGCCACACCTGGCCAGAGCAGAGCCGAAAACCATGAATGATTCATCATAAACAGAGACCTCAAAGGGGATATCGCTCTTGATGTGGAATAAAAGTGTGAGAGATGTGGCTACGGCTGATGCTGCCTGAGCTGAGCCTTGCAGGGTGCCAGCAGAGATAGGGTTAACAGGGATAGGGTTAACAGGGTTAACAGGGTTAACAGGGATAGGGTTAACAGGGATAGGGTTAACAGGGTTAACAGGGTTAACAGGGATAGGGTTAACAGGGATAGGGTTAACAGGGTTAATAGGGTTAACAGGGATAGGGTTAACAGGGATAGGGTTAACAGGGTTAACAGGGTTAACAGGGATAGGGTTAACAGGGATAGGGTTAACAGGGTTAACAGGGTTAACAGGGATAGGGTTAACAGGGATAGAGTTAACAGGGATAGGGTTAACAGGGATAGAGTTAACAGGGATAGAGTTAACAGGGATAGAGTTAACAGGGATAGGGTTAACAGGGATAGAGTTAACAGGGATAGAGTTAACAGGGATAGAGTTAACAGGGATAGGGTTAACAGGGATAGAGTTAACAGGGATAGGGTTAACAGGGATAGAGTTAACAGGGATAGAGTTAACAGGGATAGAGTTAACAGGGATAGGGTTAACAGGGATAGGGTTAACAGGGATAGAGTTAACAGGGATAGAGTTAACAGGGATAGGGTTAACAGGGATAGTGTTAACAGGGATAGGGTTAACAGGGATAGGGTTAACAGGGATAGAGTTAACAGGGTTAACAGGGATAGGGTTAACAGGGTTAACAGGGATAGGGTTAACAGGGATAGGGTTAACAGGGATAGGGTTAACAGGGATAGAGTTAACAGGGATAGGGTTAACAGGGATAGTGTTAACAGGGATAGGGTTAACAGGGATAGGGTTAACAGGGATAGAGTTAACAGGGATAGGGTTAACAGGGATAGAGTTAACAGGGATAGAGTTAACAGGGATAGGGTTAACAGGGATAGGGTTAACAGGGATAGAGTTAACAGGGATAGGGTTAACAGGGATAGGGTTAACAGGGATAGGGTTAACAGGGATAGGGTTAACAGGGATAGGGTTAACAGGGATAGGGTTAACAGGGATAGTGTTAACAGGGATAGGGTTAACAGGGTTAACAGGGTTAACAGGGATAGGGTTAACAGGGATAGAGTTAACAGGGATAGGGTTAACAGGGATAGGGTTAACAGGGATAGGGTTAACAGGGATAGGGTTAACAGGGTTAACAGGGTTAACAGGGATAGGGTTAACAGGGATAGGGTTAACAGGGATAGGGTTAACAGGGATAGGGTTAACAGGGTTAACAGGGATAGGGTTAACAGGGTTAACAGGGATAGGGTTAACAGGGATAGGGTTAACAGGGATAGGGTTAACAGGGTTAACAGGGATAGGGTTAACAGGGATAGGGTTAACAGGGTTAACAGGGTTAACAGGGATAGAGTTAACAGGGATAGTGTTAACAGGGATAGAGTTAACAGGGATAGGGTTAACAGGGATAGGGTTAACAGGGATAGGGTTAACAGGGTTAACAGGGATAGGGTTAACAGGGTTAACAGGGATAGTGTTAACAGGGATAGGGTTAACAGGGTTAACAGGGTTAACAGGGATAGGGTTAACAGGGATAGGGTTAACAGGGATAGAGTTAACAGGGATAGTGTTAACAGGGATAGGGTTAACAGGGTTAACAGGGTTAACAGGGATAGTGTTAACAGGGATAGGGTTAACAGGGATAGAGTTAACAGGGATAGGGTTAACAGGGATAGGGTTAACAGGGATAGTGTTAACAGGGATAGGGTTAACAGGGTTAACAGGGTTAACAGGGATAGGGTTAACAGGGATAGGGTTAACAGGGATAGGGTTAACAGGGATAGGGTTAACAGGGATAGTGTTAACAGGGATAGTGTTAACAGGGATAGGGTTAACAGGGATAGGGTTAACAGGGATAGGGTTAACAGGGTTAACAGGGATAGGGTTAACAGGGTTAACAGGGATAGGGTTAACAGGGATAGTGTTAACAGGGATAGTGTTAACAGGGTTAACAGGGATAGGGTTAACAGGGATAGGGTTAACAGGGTTAACAGGGATAGGGTTAACAGGGATAGGGTTAACAGGGATAGGGTTAACAGGGTTAACAGGGTTAACAGGGTTAGGGTTAACAGGGATAGGGTTAACAGGGATAGGGTTAACAGGGATAGGGTTAACAGGGATAGGGTTAACAGGGATAGTGTTAACAGGGATAGGGTTAACAGGGATAGGGTTAACAGGGATAGGGTTAACAGGGATAGTGTTAACAGGGATAGGGTTAACAGGGATAGTGTTAACAGGGATAAGGTTAACAGGGATAGGGTTAACAGGGATAGTGTAAACAGGGATAGTGTTAACAGGGATAGGGTTAACAGGGATAGGGTTAACAGGGTTAACAGGGACAAGCTATAGTAAGACAAGGTAGACAGATTTCAGACAGGACAAACATTGCATTGACGTCAGAGTCTGAGCATGTTCCACCGCTTGTCCACTCATTACAGACCAAAGGGTCGGAGCATGTTCCACCGCTTGTCCATTCATTACAGACCAAAGGGTCGGAGCATGTTCCACCGCTTGTCCACTCATTACAGACCAAAGGGTCGGAGCATGTTCCACCGCTTGTCCATTCATTACAGACCAAAGGGTCGGAGCATGTTCCACCGCTTGTCCACTCATTACAGACCAAAGGGTCGGAGCATGTTCCAATACATAGTTTATCCACAAATTATATATAGCCAATTTCTCATGGTATTATCAGAATTGACCTATTTGAAGCAACATTTGTACATTTTATGTATATTTGGAGACATTATATACAACCCACAGTAGTGTAGTAGAGCAATGCCCTGTCCAACACAGGGTGAGGAGTATTAGTGGAGTAGAGCAGTGCCCTGTCCAACCCAGGGTGAGGGGTATTAGTGTAGTAGAGCAGTGCCCTGTCCAACCCAGGGTGAGGGGTATTAGTGTAGTAGAGCAGTGCCCTGTCCAACCCAGGGTGAGGGGTATTAGTGGAGTAGAGCAGTGCCCTGTCCAACCCAGGGTGAGGGGTATTAGTGTAGTAGAGCAGTGCCCTGTCCAACCCAGGGTGAGGGGTATTAGTGAAGTAGAGCAGTGCCCTGTCCAACCCAGGGTGAGGGGTATTAGTGTAGTAGAGCAGTGCCCTGTCCAACCCAGGGTGAGGGGTATTAGTGGAGTAGAGCAGTGCCCTGTCCAACCCAGGGTGAGGGGTATTAGTGTAGTAGAGCAGTGCCCTGTCCAACCCAGGGTGAGGGGTATTAGTGCAGTAGAGCAGTGCCCTGTCCAACCCAGGGTGAGGGGTATTAGTGCAGTAGTCCCTGCCCTCCTCCTGCACCCAAACTCCTTGGAAGAGGACACCGCCACCCCTTCTCATCCTCTGCTCCCCCCTCTCTCTATTTCTCTTTCCCTCTGCCTACCCCACGCCACAGTCGTGGGACGCACCCATCCACACTCCTCTCTCCCTCTCTCTCTCAGCAGCTCGACCCTGAATAATACGTGTGCCAGAACTCACTCCACTCCTGCTGCAAATCCCAGACACCTCGTGCCTCTCTCTCTGTATGTCTTCCTCTTGCTCCTCCCCCTCTATTTCTCTCCCTCTCGTTCTTCCTTTTTCTCTTTCTTGCTCTTGTTCTGTCTCTCTCCCTCCTCCCCTCCCCCTCTCTCTCTCTCTCTCTCTCTCCCCCCTCCCCTCCCTCTCTCTCTCTCTATAGCTCCTCTTCTCCAAGGTGATCTGTGAGCCGAGCGAAGGCTCTCGAGTGCTGTGAGAGGCTGACTGCTCTGAGCACACTCCCCAGGCTCTCCGGGCGTTCCTCGCTCCCCCCCGCCAGAACAATACAGAAACTACACCATAAGACACACCATACCACAGCGTCTCAGTTGCAACCTGCCTGGTTGACTGCTTGACAAGTTTTCTGAGATAGAGAGAGAGAGAGAGAGAGAGAGAGAGAGAGAGAGAGAGGGAAGACAGAGAGAGAGAGAGAGAGAGAGAGGGAAGACAAAGAGAGAGAGAGAGAGAGAGAGAGAGAGAGAGAGAGAGAGAGAGAGAGAGAGAGAGAGAGAGAGAGAGAGAGAGAGAGAGAGAGGGAAGACAGAGAGAGAGAGAGAGAGAGAGAGAGGGAAGACAGAGAGAGAGAGAGAGAGAGAGAGAGAGAGAGAGAGAGACAGGAGAGAGAGAGAGAGAGAGAGAGAGAGAGAGAGAGAGAGAGAGAGAGAGAGAGAGACAGAGAGAGAGAGAGAGAGAGAGAGACAGAGAGAGAGAGAGAGAGAGAGAGAGACAGAGAGAGAGAGAGAGAGAGAGAGAGAGGGAAGACAGAGAGAGAGAGAGAGAGAGAGAGAGAGAGAGAGAGAGAGAGATCAAGGGATAGAGGGTACTTTGCCTCAGCTTTCTCACCTCTCTGATGACACCCATGAGACACAGCTTTCCTCTGTCCTCCTCCTGCCTGAGATCAGCAGCCCCCCTGATGGCAGTCCAGGAGAACCCAGCCCCTCTGTCTCGGTTTTAGCAGAACAATGGAGCCTGTTCTTCAGGGGGTAATACATCATGGACAATGCCGGCAATATCCGAAGCCTCAGCCAGGAGAAAGGTAAGAGGAGACAAGTAGGCCAACGCGCGGCGAGAAGTTGCTCGTGGTTTGGAGGAGGGGTGGGCGGACAAAGCAGAGAGGAGTTCAATCGTTTGTCCAATTCTCCCTCTTTCTCCCTCTCTCTTTCTCTCTGCTTATGACAATTCAGACAGAATCCATAGATGTTCTGTTATTAATCACCTTTCCTGTTATTTGTTTATTTGCTTATGCTCACTTTCTCTCATTGTTGGAAGACAATGAGACACTCTTTTTTTACACGGCTGCACTCATATGAATATCTGTGTGCATGCGCTCCGTTTGGGAAACCACCGGATAAATCTTTTAAATGGTTCTATGCTGAAAATAGCAGGTGCATTTCATATTGATTGCCTCAGAGGACCGTAATCTCTCTTGGCCACAGTACGGTTTCTCTTCTGGATGCGCTGGCAGGCTAGGATACTTTATGAGATGGAGATAGGATGAGAGGTGAGGACTGGGGATTTGGGACAGATTTGAGAGTGCTCTTGCGCTCGTCGTGTCCAGACCCAGATCGATGGCTCTTTGAAATGTGTATCCTTTTGTTGTCCTGTCGTGGGGCTCCAGTCGTTCATTATTAATCGCGTGCGGTTTTGAAGATCTTGTCGCTAGGCTTGTTAAGTCACTGTATCCCCTTTAAAGGTGATCACCTGGAAGGACGTGCGCTAAAGCGCTACACAAGTTCGCCAAAGTCACATTTTACCCGCTTTGCAGGAAAAAGTGATACACGATGGGAGGAAGAATGGAAGGGGAAATTAAAAAGAGTCTCCAACAGGGGTTTGCCCTTCCCTCAACCCTCCCACACCCCTCTCTTCCCTGCTCCCCCAAGCCCCGGTAACCATAGCATGGGTAATTAGCGGCAGCTCACCCTGGCACAGAGGAGCCAGTATAGCGACGGCAGTGGCAGTAGCAGCAGCTGCTAACACCGTGGAGCGCTAATCAGCGTTCCAACATTACAGCAAAATGGAGCACTAATGCTAATGCTCCAACATGTAAGAAGTGCCACAACGTGGTGTAAGTGCTACTTTGTACTTTGTCCCTAAGCTGACTTTGAAACTGTGGTGCTTGTGCTACGCTAGGGGGGAAATTGCAGGCAGCGAGAGAAGCTGTACAGCGCTAAAACAATGGGGTTCATAGCTAGCGGAACGTGCTAACAGATTGTATGTTCTAGCCTCCGAACTGGCAACGCAGCCAAGTCTTTTCAAGGTTGTACTTCTAGGGACAAATTAGCTGTTTGAAAGCTTTTTTGAGGGATGGGGGTGTGAGCATGTGAGTCTGGGCAGATGAGATGTAGTCTGTGTTTGAGTGTGTCTGTAAGTTGTCGTTCGTATGTGTATGTTTGTAACTGGTGTACAAATAAATAAATAAAATAAACATTAACCAGTAGGTTTTGATATAAAAGAGTAGGATTGTAAGCGCTTATCTCCTACTTAAAGAACGCCAAAGGATGCTTGTTCTGCAATGTCCATTTGAACACTTGTTTTAGGAGAGTCACGGAAAGGTGTCCGAGTGATTTCTCTAGTCTGGCCACCTTTTGCTTGTGAACATAACGTCTGACCGATCGTTTTATGGCCATTCTATGACCACTTACTCTGACATCACCTATCGACCTCCATTCTTCATATTGACAGACTATTGGGCTGTTACAAGCATCCCTGTCGTACATGTGTTGCAACCCAAGCTCCACGTTTCACACAGGGGAAGACTAATGGTAGTAAACTGTGTTTTAAACCCTCCGTGTAACATGCTGCTGGCATTGCCAGCGGGGATGTCATGCAGTTTGACAAGCATAGTTCCATTGCTATCAGTCAGAACGATTCTCTGAGGTGTTCATTTATTTTTTTCAATCTGTTTGATATGACTCAGTATATATATGGGATTTTTGACAGTTATGATAGAGGTTCTAGAACAGTACAGAGCTTTTGGTTTGAGATAGACACAAAACACCTGCATGCATCGCTAGGCAACTCTAGGATTGATACCTATATTACAGTAAACTGCTGTGTCTGACTGTCATTCATGGCAAATGATGTCTCAGTATCTGTAAGTTCATTAAATGAATGACCATCCGGTTGTCTGAATGTCTGTCTTGCTCTCCTTTGCCTCAGCTTCTAACCCTAACCCTCTCTTACAAATGGGAGGGAAGATTATTTAATAATTTCTCTATTCATTCTCGCTCTCTCTCACTCTCTCTCGCTCTCTAGCTCTCTCGCTCTCTCACTCTCTCACTCTCTGTCTCCCTCTCTCCCTGTCTCTCTTTTTGCCTCTCTCTGTGTCTCTCCCCCTCTCTCATCCTGAATGCGTTGTGATGGAATGTGAATTTAAAACTAGGGACAGACACTGAGGTAGATAGGTTTATAGGCAACTATGAGATAAGTAGATTGTTTTATAGACAACTATGAGATAAGTAGATTGTTTTATAGACCGCTATGAGATAAGTAGATAGGTTTATAGACAGCTATGAGAAGATAAGTAGATGGTTTTATAGACCACTATGAGCTAAGTAGATTGTTTTATAGACAGCTATGAGATAAGTAGATCGTTTTATAGACAGCTATGAGATAAGTATATCGTTTTATAGACAGCTATGAGATACGTAGATCGTTTTATAGACAGCTATGAGAAGATAAGTAGATGGTTTTATAGACCACTATGAGCTAAGTAGATAGGTTTATAGACAGCTGTGAGATAAGTAGATCGTTTTACCGATAATTAACATAAACACATTTAGCATCTCCTGGCTTCCACACATAGCCTACAAGCCACTGATGCAGACCTTTGGAACATCTACATTTAAAAAAGTCTAATAAATCCATGTAATATAGCCTACACCTTCACAGTAAATCCATTATTTATTTTAAACAGGTCTAAAGAAACATGATATTGTCACGTTGTATAATGATTAGAAGACAGGCGCAGGAATACGTATTAGGGGTTTTATTTACTCCACCCAACACAAGGTACGTCATTAAAAACGACAGGGACGCAGCCCAAAACAAACACGTGTATATACAGTGGGGGAAACAAGTATTTAGTCAGCCACCAATTGTGCAAGTTCTCCCACTTAAAAAGATGAGAGAGGCCTGTAATTTTCATCATAGGTACACGTCAACTATGACAGACAAATTGAGAAAAGAAATTCCAGAAAATCACATTGTAGGATTTTTAATGAATTTATTTGCAAATGATGGTGGAAAATAAGTATTTGGTCACCTACAAACAAGCAAGATTTCTGGCTCTCACAGACCTGTAACTTCTTCTTTAAGAGGCTCCTCTGTCCTCCACTCGTTACCTGTATTAATGGCACCTGTTTGAACTTGTTATCAGTATAAAAGACACCTGTCCACAACCTCAAACAGTCACACTCCAAACTCCACTATGGCCAAGACCAAAGACTATGGTAGACCTGCACCAGGCTGGGAAGACTGAATCTGCAATAGGTAAGCAGCTTGGTTTGAAGAAATCAACTGTGGGAGCAATTATTAGGAAATGGAAGACATACAAGACCACTGATAATCTCCCTCGATCTGGGGCTCCACGCAAGATCTCACCCCGTGGGGTCAAAATGATCACAAGAACGGTGAGCAAAAATCCCAGAACCACACGGGGGGACCTAGTGAATGACCTGCAGAGAGCTGGGACCAAAGTAACAAAGCCTACCATCAGTAACACACTACGCCGCCAGGGACTCAAATCCTGCAGTGCCAGACGTGTCCCCCTGCTTAAGCCAGTACATGTCCAGGCCCGTCTGAAGTTTGCTAGAGTGCATTTGGATGATCCAGAAGAGGATTGGGAGAATGTCATATGGTCAGATGAAACCAAAATAGAACTTTTTGGTAAAAACTCAACTCGTCATGTTTGGAGGACAAAGAATGCTGAGTTGCATCCAAAGAACACCATACCTACTGTGAAGCATGGGGGTGGAAACATCATGCTTTGGGGCTGTTTTTCTGCAAAGGGACCAGGACGACTGATCCGTGTAAAGGAAAGAATGAATGGGGCCATGTATCGTGAGATTTTGAGTGAAAACCTCCTTCCATCAGCAAGGGCATTGAAGATGAAACGTGGCTGGGTCTTTCAGCATGACAATGATCCCAAACACACCGCCCGGGCAACGAAGGAGTGGCTTCGTAAGAAGCATTTCAAGGTCCTGGAGTGGCCTAGCCAGTCTCCAGATCTCAACCCCATAGAAAATCTTTGGAGGGAGTTGAAAGTCTGTGTTGCCCAGTGACAGACCCAAAACATCACTGCTCTAGAGGAGATCTGCATGGAGGATTGGGCCAAAATACCAGCAACAGTGTGTGAAAACCTTGTGAAGACTTACAGAAAACGTTTGACCTGTGTCATTGCCAACAAAGGGTATATAACAAAGTATTGAGAACTTTTGTTATTGACCAAATACTTATTTTCCACCGGAGAACCAATCCCCAAGAGAAAACGCGACTCGTCGACTGATACAGATGATTTATTATTTTCACCACTGGGTCTGGTAAGTGTGGAAAGGAGTTGAAGGAGAGTCTTGAAATGAGTGACGAAAAAGCAGCGATAATGGAGAAAGAAACCAAATAATTAAAAGTGACAGTAACTATGGAAACGGACGTTAGGGAACTTAAACAGGAGAACAACCTTCTGAGAGAAGCCTTACTAGACATCCAAACTAGATCAATGAGAGAAAATCTAGTACTTACGGGTATTCAGGAAAAAGAGGGAGAAGTAACTGAGAATATTGTGAAGGACTTCCTTCTTACAGCGCTGCAGATTCCACTCGAAGCTGTCGATAAAATCCAACTCGAACGTGTACAGCGTTTCGGACAAAGAGGACAGAAATACGAGCGTCCAATCGTTGCCAAATGTGCTTTTTTTTAAGGATAAAGCAATGGTTAAAAGCCTAGGTAAAAGACTTGCTGGCACGAAAATAGGCATGAATGATCAGTTTCCGAGGGAGATTGCAGAAAGGCGCAAAGTTCTGTATCCAATCTTCAAGGAAAATAGATTAAAAGGGAAACGTGTTGCACTTGTTGTCGATAAACTGTATATTGACAACCAAATGTTCCGAGACACAAAGATTACTCCATGTCTATTCTGAAAGTTCTAATAGAGGGGTCGAATAATGGAACACCCAATACTAGCCATGATAGGGATTGTAATATTAAAGAACATGTATAGTATTTTATAAAAGGATAAAACGATATAACAAGAAAAGATAAAAAGCATAATAATACATCTTCAAATACAACTAATTAGAACATTGCATTTTTGGCAGGCAATTGTTGTTTTGGCGGACGGTTGTTGTGGTTGGTCCTGTGTTCTCCCTGGCGTCCTTTCCCCCCTGCGGCAGGTGTGGGATGCAGGCGCGCGCTCGGCCCCTATCCTCCGCAATCAGCCATGTGGAGTGCGTTTTTGTGTTTGGAAAAGTCTGTCGTTAAGTGAGTGAGAGGGGAAATGGTTGCATATCCCAGAGCCAACGGGTGTCTATGAGCAGGGGTTGTGAGAGGGAGCTTTCAAATTTTGTGTAGATGAGGGATATACATTTTTAAATATAGTATACATCTAATCTATTTTTTATTGTCCTATCATGATGGAACGATCCCCAACCCTATATCCTGGATACCCACCTGAGCGACCCATACACCAAAGAGAAGTCCACATCTGTTTTATGGACCTGCTGTGAATTGCCTATATGCAGCCTAAACAGAGAAATAAATGCAGTCAGAGACCTACTTGAGCAGCACTGTCCCCTCAAGATTCTGAGCCTGCCTGGCAGGGTTGGTCCTACAAAGCCAGAGCCCCCGATGGGGGAGCATAATATACAAGGAAATTCTCAAAGCTGCTAATGAGAACCTTGACGACCTTGTACCTAGCCGGTGGGGATTCCGGTGGGGTACCCCCACCCAAGTAGTGGCAGTGCTGGCAACACTGGCTGCAGTAACCCATGGGGAGGGGGTCACACACGGACAATCAGAGAGGGGGCTTACTATTGTGGCCCAAGTGGCACAAAATAATCAAAGGTATGACTGCACGGAGATGCTTCGGAAAATGGTTACAACGGGGGACCAGAGTGTTTGTGTCTCAGGTGAAGAGGGTGGATCTGATCTCCATCACCTAGGACTTAACATAGATTAACATTTTTTGAACATCTTGGCATGGTTCTGTTATAATCTCCACCCGGCACAGCCAGAAGAGGACTGGCCACCCCTCATAGCCTGGTTCCTCTCTAGGTTTCTTCCTAGGCTTTCGCCTTTCTAGGGAGTTTTTCCTAGCCACCGTGCTTCTACACCTGCATTACTAGCTGTTTGGGGTTTTAGGCTGGGTTTCTGTACAGCACTTCGAGATATTAGCTGATGTAAGAAGGGCTATATAAAATAAAATTGATTGATTGATTGATTAAATAGATTAATCAAATCTCACATTGTTGTTCACTTTTGCTCAATCTTGCATTCTTTCTCAAACGGCTGTAACTGTATGTGCATTCGTAAATCAGGTTCTTTCTTGAGTTGGACTCTGGGATGTATCAACCACTGAGCATCTGATCTTGTGGCTGGTTGTAGGGGAGGGGGGTGAGCGTGTGTGTGTGGGTGTGTGTGTGTGTGTGTGTGTGAGTTTGTGTCCAGCATCTGTTTTGGGGAGTGGTAGTTTGCTGAAGTGGTAGTTGCTTGTTAAAATGTAATGTAATACAATGGCAATTCGGGTTATAGGTTAAAATCCTACGCATGAATGCCGACATTATTACGCACATTAATTGAAAATGATGGAAAATAAGATATGCAAGATATTTGAATAGATATTTTTTAAATAGCTATATAAATATATTGAGGTGAGAGCATTGGAAATGTTTTTGGCGGTTGACCTGCTGTTTTGTGGGTGGCACTATGTGATGTTTTCGATGGATGGGTCCTGGCCCCTCGGGGGCATAGGGATCCGGGGGGACAGGGGTGGTATGCTGATCACTGGGATGACGGCCCAATTTTGGATGGGGAGGGGTTTTAGCGGGGGAATTAGTGGAGAACAATTGGAGGGTTATTTAGTGACATTGCAAATATCATGGTATAGCTATATGGACACTCTAGCTATTTTCTATTGGTAAATTTACAAACATATATAATGACAAACAGATTTGAAACTTGTATCTCATTATGGTATGTGGTGAAATAAGTATAGCCAGTTATAATTGTAATGGCTCAGCAGATAATAACAAAAGAAGAACAATATTTACATGGTTCAAAGAGAAGGAATATAATATCTATTGTTTACAGGAAACCCATTCAACAATTCTAGATGAAGTTGCGTGGAAAAAAGAATGGGGGGGGGGGGAAATATACCTCTCCCATGGGCTAAGAAACTCAAAAGGGGTGATGATATTAATTAACAGTAATTTCGATCCGAATGTGCAAATTGTCCAAATAGATACGCAAGGTAGATGGATTATTTTAAATATGTTATTGGACCATAAACAAATATGGCTCATTAACCTTTACGGACCAAATAATGATGATCCACACTTCTTTGAAAATATATATGATAAATTATCGACCTTGCAAGCAATTCAAGACTCTATTATTATGGTGGGAGAATATAATATTGTTTTAAATAGCTCAATGGACCCGTAAAGGAAATCACACTACAATCACCCTCATGCTCTTAAGGAAATTGTGAATGTCATGGATACATTAGAACTAGTAGATATATGGAGGCTTAAATATCCTGATCTAGTGAGATATACATGGCGGAGACTCAATCAAGCTAGTCATCTTGACTACTTTCTTATGGCATTCTCGTTGGCACCAAAAGTTTAAAAAGTGTTGATAGGGGACAGAATGCGGTCGGACCATCATATAATTGGCATATACATTACTCTTACTGAATTTCCACGTGGGCGAGGATATTGGACATTTAATCAAAGCCTATTGGATGATAACTTGTTTTTAACTAGGACAGAGGAATTTATAACTGATTTTTTTCCGACATAACATACAGTGGGGAGAACAAGTATTTGATACACTGCCGATTTTGCAGGTTTTCCTACTTACAAAGCATGTAGAGGTCTGTAAATCCAGAAAATCACATTGTATGATTTTTAAGTAATTAATTAGCATTTTATTGCATGACATAAGTATTTGATACATCAGAAAAGCAGAACTTAATATTTGGTACAGAAACCTTTGTTTGCAATTACAGAGATCATACGTTTCCTGTAGGTCTTGACCAGGTTTGCACACACTGCAGCAGGGATTTTGGCCCACTCCTCCATACAGACCTTCTCCAGATCCTTCATGTTTCGGGGCTGTCGCTGGGCAATACGGACTTTCAGTTCCCTCTAAAGATTGTCTATTGGGTTCAGGTCTGGAGACTGGCCATGCCACTCCAGGACCTTGAGATGCTTCTTGCGGAGCCACTCCTTAGTTACCCTGGCTGTGTGTTTCGGGTCGTTGTCATGCTGGAAGACCCAGCCACGACCCAACTTCAATGCTCTTACTGAGGGAATGAGGTTGTTGGCCAAGATCTCGCGATACATGGCCCCATCCATCCTCCCCTCAATACGGTGCAGTCGTCCTGTCCCCTTTGCAGAAAAGCATCCCCAAAGAATAATGTTTCCACCTCCATGCTTCACGATTGGGATGGTGTTCTTGGGGTTGTATTCATCCTTCTTCTTTCTCCAAACACGGCGAGTGGAGTTTAGACCAAAAAGCTCTATTTTTGTCTCATCAGACCACATGACCTTCTCCCATTCCTCCTCTGGATCATCCAGATGGTCATTGGCAAACTTCAGATGGGCCTGGACATGTGCTGGCTTGAGCAGGGGGACCTTGCGTGCGTTGCAGGATTTTAATCCATGACGGCGTAGTGTGTTACTAATGGTTTTCTTTGAGACTGTGGTCCCAGCTTTCTTCAGGTCATTAACCTGAAGGTCCTGCCGTGTACTTCTGGGCTGATCCTTCACCTTCCTCATGATCATTGATGCCCCAAGAGGTGAGATCTTGCATGGAGCCCCAGACTGAGGTTGATTGACCGTCATCTTGAACTTCTTCCATTTTCTAATAATTGCGCCAACAGTTGTTGCCTTCTCACCAAGCTGCTTGCCTATTGTCCTGTAGCCCATCCCAGCCTTGTGCAGGTCTACAATTTTATCCCTGATGTCCTTACACAGCTCTCTGGTCTTGGCCATTGTGGAGAGGTTGGAGTCTGTTTGATTGAGTGTGTGGACAGGTGTCTTTTATACAGGTAACGAGTTCAAACAGGTGCAGTTAATACAGGTAATGAGTGGAGAACAGGAGGGCTTCTTAAAGAAAAACTAACAGGTCTGTGAGAGCCGGAATTCTTACTGGTTGGTAGGTGATCAAATACTTATGTCATGCAATAGAATGCAAATTAATTACTTAAAAATCATACAATGTGATTTTCTGGATTTTTGTTTTAGATTCCGTCTCTCACAGTTGAAGTGTACCTATGATAAAAATTACAGACCTCTACATGCTTTGTAAGTAGGAAAACCTGCAAAATCGGCAGTGTATCAAATACTTGTTCTCCCCACTGTAGGTACAGCAAATCCCCTTATTGTATGGGACACCTTTAAATGTGCCTTTAGAGGCCATGCAATTCAGTACTCATCTCGAAAACAAAAGCAATTTAGGTCAAAAGAGTCCACACTAACAAAGGAAATAGAAGGTCTAACAGAACAGATAGATAGCAAAAAAAAACTGTAACATAGAGGCTCAGAATAAATTAGAGGAAAAACAAAAATAAATTGAGAAACTTATTCAAGAAAGATCAAGTATAATATATTATAAAAATAAAGCAAACTGGATGGAATATGGGGAAAAATGCACCAAATTATTTTTTAATCTTCAACATAGGAATGCTACCAAAAAGAATTTATTGAAACTGGTTACAAATGACGGAGTCACCCATGATTCACCAAATTATATTTTGAAGGAGGAAACATAGTACTTTAAGCATATGTTTTCGTTTCAGTCGCCTCCATCTCCTCTAACTGAAGCAAATTGTAGAGATTTTTTTCTATTGATAATGTAAAATTAACAGCCATACAGAAAGACTCATGTGAAGGTGAAATTACAGAGGAGGAACTTCTGGATGCAATTAAAGAATTTAAGTCCGGGAAAACTCCATTGTTGGATGGCATACCAGTCGAGGTATACCAAACCTTTTTTGATATACTCAGAGGACCGTTATTAGCATGTTTTTACCATTCCTATGTAAATGGTAGATTATCAAGAAGAAGGTCTGATTTCATTATTACTGAAACAGGATACATGTGGAAAATATAAAGATCCATTCCATAAAAAAAATTGGTGGCCCCTTACACTTCAGTGTTGTGATGCAAAAATTCTAGCAAAATGTATAGCGCATAGAATTAAAAAGGTATTGTCGGACATTATTCATTCTAATCAGACAGGTTTTTTACATGGGCGATACATTGGAGATAATATAAGGCAAGTACTGGAAACAATAGAACACTATGAAAAATCTGGGACGCCAGGCCTACTATTCATAGCAGACTTCGAAAAGGCATTTGATAAAGTACGACTGGGTTTTATATATAAATGCCTGGAGCAAATGTACTAATTGATTTTAAAAAACGTTAAAAAACGTTATTTTTTTGAGAAATAAAAAAACAAAAAAAGGTATAATCTTCGTAAATGTTATTATCGGTAGGAATGGTGGAGTTATGTCGCACATGCAGCTAACAAAAACATATGGAAATGTCTGCTCTACCCAAAATTACAATCAAATAATTGCAGCATTACCGCAAAAATGGAAGAGGAAAGTGGAAGGAGGAAAAAGTAAGGAACTTGTCTGTCGGCCTTGCATTAAAGAACATAATTGGTTAAAGAAAATTGTGATAAATAAAAAAGTTTACCAGTTTCATTTAAGGACCAAAAGATTGACAGCCGTCCCATATAGATTGCAAAATAGTTGGGAAGAGTTTTTGACGTACCGACTCCATGGCATAGTGTTTATGAACTGATACGCAAAACGACGCCGGATTCAAAACTTGTAATTTTTCAATTTAAATTATTATATAAAATTCTTGCTACCAATATAATGTTATTTGTATGGGGGATACAATCTTCCCAGCTCTGCAGATTTGGCTGTGAAGAGACAGAATCATTAGATCATTTGTTTTGGTACTGTCCATTTGTAGCTTGTTTCTGGACACAGGTCCAGGAATGGCTGAAGGATTGCAATATTTGCATGGCCCTGCAGATAGCAGTGATATGAAAAGTCATAGTCAATTGATCAATAATATAATAATACTTTTAGCAAAGATATTTATTTTCAATTCACAAACTGTAGAAACAATGAGAATAGAAAGGTTCAGAACTTTTGTAGAACATCACAGTACAGTTGAAAAATATATGGCAAATAGAAATCCAATATGGATGGTGTTAAGAGATAGATGGGAGGTGTTGAATGGAGCTGAAGGATGGGACTAATAACAACAACTAATAACAACAAGATAACTAATGTAAGACATGCTGTGTCCATAATAAGTATATAGGTTATATATTGTGAGCTTTTGTGAAAGAGCACAGTTAGAAAGATATGGCATATAGAAGCATACCAGATGGACATCATGAAAATGATCGGAGGAAGTTCAGGAGTAAAAACAAACAAAATATAATTAGTGACTGTGTCCATAAAACGTATATAGTATGTATGGGCATGAAGTAGAGGCCTAAGCATTGTTGTTCACTAGTTTACTCCAATTAGGGAGGGGATGGTGGGGTTGGAAAGTAATAAAGGGAAATATATATTTTTTAAGGATATGTATGTACAGTACACATGAGGTAATGGGAGACACCTGGTGAAACAGATCAATGTGTGACATGAACAGGCATAACATTACAAATGAACAGGCATAACATTACAAATGAACAGGCATAACATTACAAATGAACAGGCATAACATTACGAATGAACAGGCATAACATTACAAATGAACAGGCATAACGTTACAAATGAACAGGCATAACATTACAAATGAACAGGCATAACATTACAAATGAACAGGCATAACATTACAAATGAACAGGCATAACATTACGAATGAACAGGCATAACATTACAAATGAACAGGCATAACGTTACAAATGAACAGGCATAACATTACAAATGAACAGGCATAACATTACAAACATTATAACATTCAGTAGCAGTTATAATAGCTCTACCTCTCATGCTGAAAAAGAAAACCAGGGCGTTAAAGAAAACCCCATCATGCATAACCATAATCACAAACGTCCATCATCTCAAATAAAAGTTATGACTTTCTTATGCTTTTTCAGTAGAGAATAAAACCTGTGTTTTTATACAGCATCACGGCACAATTCACAGTTTAATAAAATAAAAAACAATACTGGGAGGCATTTCTAATTTCATGTGACAGAGTTGGTGGCTAGACAGATGTGACAACACAGAGGGTGCGTCCCAAATGACACCCTATTCTCTCTATAGTGCACTACTTTTGACCAGAGCCCTATGGGACTCAGCTGGACTCAGCTGTGGGGTAGAATGGATGTGACAGACGTTTGATTGGTTCTAGAATGACAGCCGCTTTCCCTCCGAGTTCTAAAGATTCTGAAGGTTCAGCCAGCGACCATTAGCCAATAGCCGCTCACTGTACAGACAGGTGGCAAACACAGGGGCTTTCAACTTCACTTCACCAGAGCTGCAGCCTTCACAGCCAGTCCCAGTTTGCTTCCTACCCTTTCCTCCTGGCCCAACCCATTCAATGTTTGTAGATCTGTCTGGCGCAAATCCAACATCTCTCATCACCCCGAGAACACCATGTTTTTCATTGGCAGGGATTGGGAAACTGGTCCGAATTGAAGGAATGACGGATGGCGCTAAATACAGGGAAATTCTTGAGGGAAACCTTTTTCAGTCTTCCAGAGATTTGAGACTGGGACGGAGGTTCACCTTCCAGCAGGACAATGACCCTAAGCATACTGCTAAAGCAACACTCTAGTGGTGTAAGGGGAAACATTTAAATGTCTTGGAATGGCCTAGTCAAAGCCCAGACCTCAATCCAATTGAGAATCTGTGGTATGACTTAAAGATTGCTGTACACCAGCGGAACCCATCCAACTTGAACGAGCTGGAGCAGTTCTGCCTTGAAGAATGGGAAAAATCCCAGTGGCTAGATGTGCCAAGCTTATAGAGATATACCCCCAAGAGACTTGCAGCTGTAATTGCTGCAAAAGGTGGCTTTACAAAGTATTGACTTTGGGGGGGTGAATAGTTATGCACCCTCGGATGCCACTGCGGTGGAGGTCGGCCTGTTCCTTGTGCCGACGCATGGCCCTCTGGAGATGAGTGTTCGCAGCGTTCCAGATCTCCTCAGTGCGCCGAAACCACTTATCCACCACAGGGGCCTCGGTCTGGCTCGGATGCCAAGGTGCCAGGGCCGGCTGATACCCCAACACGTACTGGAAAGGAGTGAGGTTAGTGGAGGAGTGGCGGAGGGAATTATGTGCGTCCTCATCCCAAGGTAGAAAATCCACCCTGACAGTAACACCTCAGGAGCCTGCCCACTTCCTGATTGACCCTCTCCACCTGCCCGTTAGCTT
This sequence comes from Coregonus clupeaformis, assembly GCF_020615455.1. Taxonomy (NCBI): domain Eukaryota; kingdom Metazoa; phylum Chordata; class Actinopteri; order Salmoniformes; family Salmonidae; genus Coregonus; species Coregonus clupeaformis. Next base: position 50,471,571 of record NC_059215.1, read on the forward strand.
GAGGACGGTACCCGGAGGTGAGACTGACCGTGACCCCCAGGCGTTCCATGAATGCTTTCCATATGCGTGAGGTGAACTGAGGACCACGGTCAACACACAATGTCCTCCGGGATCCCGTAGTGCCGAAAGACGTGCGTAAAAAGAGCTTCCATGGTTTGCATGGCCGACGGGAGCCCAGGCAGAGGAAGGAGGCGACAAGCTTTGGAAAACCGATCCACAACGACAAGAACGGTGGTGTTCCCCTGGGAGGGGGGAAGGTCAGTGACAAAGTCCATTGAGAGGTGAGACCAGGGTCATTGTGGAACCGGCAGGGGAAGGAGCTTTTCATAAGGTAGGTGTCTGGGTGACCCGACATAGGCGGCGTGTGCGCCCAGGAAAGGAGGTGGTCCCGCACACCAGTGGGCACGTAGGCGCGGTTCTCTGGGCACTGTGCAGGTGCGGGTTCCGTACGCAGGGCCTGCCGTATGTCGGTGTCCATCCTCCTACACCACTGGTGCAATGATATGGAATGGAGGGATGATGGGGGTCTCCTCTCCCTGCCTCTCCTCTGCGTCTTTGATGGCGAGACAGGGCGTCTGCCTTCACATTCTTCGAGCCTGGCCTATAGGAAAGCGTGAATTGGAACCTGGCGAAGAATAGAGCCCACCTGGCCTGTCTTCGGTTTAGCCTCTTCGCTGCCCTGATGTAGTCCAGGTTGCGGTGATTCGTCCACACCAGGAAAGGGTGTTTGGACACCTCCAGCCAGTGCCTCCATGCCTTCAGAGCCCTCTTGTCCGCCAAGAGTTCCCAGTCCACTACGTCGTAGTTCCTCTGGGCGGGGCTCAGCTGCTTGGAGTAGAAGGCGCAGGGCCGCAGTTTTGGAGGGGTTCCGGTGCGCTGGGACAGCACTGCCATGACTCCTACTTCGGAGGCGTCCACCTCGACGATGAAGGGGAGTGAGGGGTCGGGATGTGCCAGCATGGGAGCAGTGGTGAAGCGTGCCTTCAGTGTCTCAAATGCCCTCTCCGCCTCTGCCGTCCAACAAAGCCACTGGGGACCTCCTCTCAGCAGGGAGGTAAGAGGCGCGACCACCGTGCTGAAGCCCCTGATGAACCTCCGGAAATAGTTGGCAAACCCCAGGAATCGCTGGACTGCTTTCACGGAGTTGGGGATGGGCCATGACCTGACTGCGCTGACGCGTTGCTCCTCCATCTCCACTCCCTCCGTGGATATGAGGTAGCCCAAAAAGGACACAGACCGCTGGAAAAAAACTAACATTTTTCTTGTTTAACATATAGGTTATGCTCCAACCATCTTCCCAGCACAGACCTGACTAATGAGACATGCTGGGCTCGGTCAGCAGAATAGACCAAAATGTTGTCTATATAAACTACTACATCCCGACCCAGCATGTCCCAAAACACTTCGTTAATAATAAAGGCCTGGAAGACTGAAGGAGCATTAGACAGGCCGAAGGGCATTACAAGATACTCGTAATTCCCTGTGGTCATGGAAAAGGACGTTTTCCATTCGTCGCCTGCACGAATGCGCACCAGATTGTAGGCGCTCCTCAAGTCCAGTTTCATGAAGTACTGCGCCCCGTGCATTTGTTCGATGATGGTTGGGATGAGGGGTAAAGGATAGCTGAACTTAACCGTGGCTTTATTCAGTGTTCGATAATCAACGCAGGGGCGCAGTCCCCCATCTTTCTTCTTAACAAAAAAGAAGCTTGAGGAGGCTGGTGACGTAGAGGGGCGGATAAACACCTGCTGGAGGCTCTCCTGTACGTATGTCTCCATGGCCTCGGTCTCAGCGTAGGAGAGGGGATAGACGTGTCCTCTTGGGAGGGCTGCGTCAGACAGCAGGTCAATGGCACAGTCCCAGGGGCAATGAGGAGGCAGGCTGTAGCCTGGGTCTTAGAGATCAACCCGGTGCAGATCCTGGTATTCCTCCAGTAAATCCACTTGAGTGGCGTGGTCCGGACTTTCCACCGTAGTGGTGTTGACAGACTCTGCGAGACACCTCCCCTGACACTCCTGCGACCAACCCAGCAGTCTCCTCTCAGACCAGGAAATAACAGGGTTATGCCAACTCAACCAGGGGAGACCTAAAACAACGGGGTGCGTGAGGGTGTCTATAATCAAAAAGGTGATCTGTTCTAAATGAATGGGTCAGCAGAGAAACGGGAACAGTGATGTGATGTACGAGCCCCGTCCCTATTGGACGATTATCCAGGGCTCGAACAGGAATGGGTGACTGTAGGGGAACCAAAGGAATGTGTAATGCAGTGGCCAGTGCGCGATCTAAAAGATTCCCGGCAGCTCCAGAATCAATCAGAGCTAGCGGGAGTGAGGGGCTAGGTTATTCAGGGAATTTAATGGAAAAACACACTGGTTGGAGCAGGGGAATTTCCTGGCTTGTGACCTCCTCGCCTATTAGTGGATAGAGGGCAGGTCGGGGAGAAATTACCCCTTTCTTCACAATAGGAGCAGAGGCCCGGATTCCTCCTTCTCCTACACTCTGCCTCGGGCAAACGTGCAGGGCCCACCTCCATCGGCTCTGGCCACGGAGCAGGTTTAGCCATGGGCTCCGGATTCCGCACAGGTCTTCGTCGGGACCGCAGGAGGTTGTCCAACCGGATCGCCATGCTGATGAGCTGGTCGAGTGACAGGTTGTCATCACGGCAGGCTAACTCCATCTGTACCTCCTCCTGCAGTCCGCTGCAGAAAACGGTGACCAGAGCCGACTCGTTCCATCCGGTGAAGGCCGTGATGGTCAGGAACTCCAGGGCGAACTCCGTGGCGGTCCTAGATCCCTGGCGTAGTCGGAGTAGACACTCACCCCCTTCTCGGCCCTCCACAGGATGATCAAACACCGAGCGGAAGAGGAGGGTGAAGCGCTCGTAGGTCTCGACCTCGGGTCTGCCCGTTTCACAGACTGCAGCACCCCAATCCAGGGCCCTTCCGGTCAGTGCCGAGATGACTGTGGCAACCCTGTCTCTCCCGGAGACAGCCTCGGCATCACATTGCAGAAGGAATCCCTTGCATCTCGATGGCGCGCCATCGAAGCGCTCCAGGGGGGACAGGGGTATTCCGCGGACCGGCTCAGAGGCAGGTAGTGGTGGTGTGGGGGCTTGTGCCAGAACCGGTTCTGGAGACTGGAGGGACTGCACATTCCTCTCCAAATGCAGGATGGTTGCCAGCACGCTGTCCATGGCGCTGCCAAGTCTGGAGATGCTGGACTGTCAATACGATGGTCACCAGCTCGGCCTTTCCCGCTGTCTCCATTTTGCTGGGTCAATTATTCTGTCATGTTTTATAATGATTAGAAGACAGGCGCAGGAATACGTATTAGGGTTTTTTATTACTCCACCCAACACAAGGTACGTCATGGCAAACGACGGGGACGAAGCCCAAAACAAACACGTATTAATATAACACAGGGATGCAACCCAAACAAAAGAGCGAGGTGTAAACCTCTAAACAATACACGGGACAAGACCCTTAATAACAAGAGCACAATACACGGTACTCACGAGACCAACGGACATGGGACCATAATCGACAAGGACAATGGGGAACAGAGGGCACATATATACACATACTAACCAGGGGAAATGGGAACCAGGTGTGCGTAATGAGACAAGACAGTCCGGGGTTGGTGGTAATGATCCAGGTCAGTGACGCCTAGAAGACCGGTGACATAGTCCTCCGGAGCTGGTGAACGGAATGAGCAGCAGTACCGGGGGGATCTGTGACAGTTATGAAGAAAATGTAGTATATTTCAGAAGAATCCTTATGTTAGGTCCTGATCTGGCTATGCCAAATGGCTGTGGGCTACACAAGTTCATTTAGCCGACAAGATTTGCTTAGAATTCCGTGGTATTATTTTATAGTATGAAGAATGCATTTGAACAAAGCTGAATTAAATAGAAAGGATATTTTCTCCAAACGATATGAGGGAGTGCACACATGCAGCTTTTCTGTGTTGAGCGGTTAACAAAGAATAGGTACTCCTATATGCTTAATTTAGAGTTATTAATGTAACTTTAGTTGTTCTACAAATGTTGGGCTATATGTTTAGATTTTTAAGGCTGCATGATGCGACTCTAATGATGATTTGAAAAAAGTCGCTTGAAAGGCATGAGCTCTGCTTAGTTTTTTTGCGCAGGCTGTACACACTTCATAAGTCTTTCATTCACAATTTGACAAGCACTTGATAATGCCTCGAATTTCCCGGCGGCATCCCTTTTGTGTGGCCGTAATGACCCTAAAAAAATCAATGCCTTTTGCGGCCAGTGGCCGTTGTGCCCTCGGCCTGGAGTGCTGCACGCTCCGAAGCACCTCTCACTCACATGGCTCTCCATCACGTAACTGGGTCTTGCTCGCAGGCTACAAGTGAAGACAGACATCGAGACTGCGCCGTCGTTATCCAATTCCGAGGTGCATATTGAAGATATTGGAAGAACTGTCCACATTTACTTTTCATCAGCCAACAAGATGAGTAGGCCTAACGAACAGCAAAAGCACTAGCCTATGTCAATCTACTATCCCCCATAGTACAAAAGTTGACCTGTGCGAGAAATATATTCCAAACATAGTCTGGGACAGTTGTGGGATGTGATAAATCTCAAATTAATACAACCACTAGCATAAAAAAAAAACGTGTTTACGCAATGTGGCTGACGGAACTTTTAGCGTAAAATGTTGATAAACTATTAGGCTACTTCTTCACGTTATAAGCGCAGCAATGCGCACACGGCAGTAGGCTATGAGCGCAAATGTTCCATTAGCGGGAAAACACCATTATCAAAAGTGACCTCAAATACGATTATGCATGTAATGCTTTTATTATAAAGGTGGATTTTTATGGTGAAAATTATCTCCGACAAACTTGAAATTCATGCGCTGCTTATGTATGCCAGTTAGGCTCTACACCCCTTGTAAAGCAGATTAATGTACTTAATTTTAAGAAATTATTTGGTCACTTTAGTTGTGATACAAACCTTATCAAAACAAATAGGCCTATGGGCTAGGTTACATGAGGTGTGCGATTATGATTAGAAAAAGTCTGAAAAAAAAGGAAATTGTTTGTTGCCTTACGCTTGGCATCATTCACAAGTTATAATATATAATTCACAAGTTATAGGCTAATATTGTCACCCATCAGACTATTCTTGATTTAATCTTTACATATACTAAATAATATATGTGTGAAATTTGTTTTGATTGAGAATGGACCATTATCATGCACCTGTCTCGAAACAGGGGCAGGGGAAAAAATAAAAGTCATCTATGCACTTAAATAGCTTATGGAGGACGCTTTTCCCGTGGTTCATTTTCATGCCAGCCAGGTAGGCTATACTCCCTGTCGTAAAGAGAAGCAATGTGCTTAATATTAGGAAAGTTGAGAAATAAATATAGTAGGCCTAGCCTATAGAAAGCTGATGGCATCCTCCTCTTTTTAATAGAGGCCATCACTCTGTTTTCTCACGCAATTGCATAGCCTATAGAAATGTTGCGCAACATGAGCTCATGGGCTCTCATGAAGTGTTTGATTAGATTTTCGATTACATTTACATTGATGTCAGAGTGATTACAGGGACAATAGAGTGCTGAGTACCAGGCAGTTAGCAAGTTTGGTAGGCTACTAATGACCATCAGCAGCATCAGAGCTTGGAGAAGCCTAGTTACCGTGACTAAACGGTCACATGGAGTTTGACTGCCATCATGACTGGTGACCACCGGTGTGGCGGTAATACAGTCACTGCAACAGCCCTAGTTGTTGCCAGGAATAGAGTGGTTTCTAAGGACATTTATTGTAGATTGTTAGCACCTCCCACTTGCTCGGGAAGGCTTATGTGTCAATGGACGAGGTCAATGGGGTCAATGGACGAGGTCAATGGGTTTGTGCTTGGTACATTTGCAAACACACACACGCACACACACACACACACACACACATTTTCTGTTGTGAAAAACACAATATCGATCACTATTTTCCTGGCACCACACTCCCAGAGCTCTCACCTCCTACTACTGTCCTACTACAATCATCAAGTTTGCAGACGACACAACAGTAGTAGGCTTGATTACCAACAATGACGAGACCGCCTACAGGGAGGAGGTGAGGTCTCTGGGAGTGTGGTGCCAGGAAAATAACCTCTCAGTCAACATCAACAAAACAAAGGAGATGATCGTGGACTTCAGGAAACAGCAGAGGGTTCACCCCCCCTATCCACATCGACGGGACCGCAGTGGAGAAGGTGGAAAGCTTCAAGTTCCTTGGTGTACACATCACCGACAAACTGAAATGGTCCACCCACGCAGACAGTGTGGTGAAGAAGGCGCAACAGAGCCTCTTCAACCTCAGGAGGCTGAAGAAATGTGGCTTATCACCTAAAACCCTCACAAACTTTTACAGATGCACAATTGAGAGCATCCTGTCGGGCTGTATCACCGCCTGGTACGGCAACTGCACCGCCCACAACCGCAGGGCTCTCCATAGGGTGGTGCGGTCTGCCAAACACATTACCGGGGGCAAACTACCCGCCCTCCAAGACACCTACAGCACCCGATGTCACAGGAAGGCCAAAAAGATCATCAAGGACATCAACCACCTGACCCACTGCCTGTTCACCCCGCTATCATCCAGAAGGCGAGGTCAGTACAGGTGCATCAAAGCTGGGACTGAGAGAATGAAAAACAGCTTCTATCTCAAGGCCATCAGACTGTTAAACAGCCATCACTAGCACATTAGAGGCTGCTGCTGCCTATTGAAATCACTGGCCACTTTAAGAATTGGAACACTAGTCACTTTAAGAATGTTTACATATCTTGCACTATTCATCTCATATGTACAGTGAGGGAAAAACATATTTGATCCCCTGCTGATTTTGTACGTTTGCCCACTGACAAAGAAATTATCAGTCTATCATTTTAATGGTAGGTTTATTTGAACAGTGAGAGACAGAATAACAACAAAATAATCCAGAAAAACGCATGTCAAAAATGTTATAAATTGATTTGCATTTTAATGAGGGAAATAAGTATTTGACCCTCTCTCAATCAGAAAGATTTCTGGCTCCCAGGTGTCTTTTATACAGGTAACGAGCTGAGATTAGGAGCACACTCTTAAAGGGAGTTACCTGTATAAAAGACACCTGTCCACAGAAGCAATCAATCAATCAGATTCCAAACTCTCCACCATGGCCAAGAACAAAGAGCTCTCCAAGGATGTCAGGGACAAGATTGTAGACCTACACAAGGCTGGAATGGGCTACAAGATCATCGCCAAGCAGCTTGGTGAGAAGGTGACAACAGTTGGTGCGATTATTCGCAAATGGAAGAAACACAAAAGACTGTCAATCTCCCTCGGCCTGGGGCTCCATGCAAGATCTCACCTCGTGGAGTTGCAATGATCAAGAGAACGGTGAGGAATCAGCCCAGAACTACACGGGAGGATCTTGTCAATGATCTCAAGGCAGCTGGGACCATAGTCACCAAGAAAACAATTGGTAACACACTACGCCGTGAAGGACTGAAATCCTGCAGCGCCCGCAAGGTCCCCCTGCTCAAGAAAGCACATATACATGCCCGTCTGAAGTTTGCCAATGAACATCTGAATGATTCAGAGGAGAACTGGGTGAAAGTGTTGTGGTCAGATGAGACCAAAATGGAGCTCTTTGGCATCAACTCAACTCTCTGTGTTTGGAGGAGGAGGAATGCTTGCTGCCTATGACCCCAAGAACACCATCCCCACCGTCAAACATGGAGGTGGAAACATTATGCTTTGGGGGTGTTTTTCTGCTAAGGGGACAGGACAACTTCACCGCATCAAAGGGACGATGGACGGGGCCATGTACTCAGCCAGGGCATTGAAAATGGGTCGTGGATGGGTATTCCAGCATGACAATGACCAAAAACACACGGCCAAGGCAACAAAGGAGTGGCTCAAGAAGAGGCACATTAAGGTCCTGGAGTGGCCTAGCCAGTCTCCAGACCTTAATGCCATAGAAAATCTGTGGAGGGAGCTGAAGGTTCGAGTTGCCAAACGTCAGCCTCGAAACCTTAATGACTTGGAGAAGATCTGCAAAGTCCCTCCTGAGATGTGTGCAAACCTGGTGGCCAACTACAATAAACGTCTGACCTCTGTGATTGCCAACAAGGGTTTTGTCACCAAGTACTAAGTCATGTTTTGCAGAGGGGTCAAATACTTATTTCCCTCATTAAAATGCAAATCAATTGATAACATTTTTGACATGCGTTTTTCTGGATTTTTTGTTGTTGTTATTCTGTCTCTCACTGTTCAAATAAACCTACCATTAAAATTATAGACTGATAATTTCTTTGTCATTGGGCAAACGTACAAAATCAGCAGGGGATCAAATACTTTTTTCCCTCACTGTATATACTGCATTCTATTCTATAATATTATTCTGTATCTTAGTCCATGCCGCTCTGTCATTGCTTGTCCATATATGTATATATTCTTAATTCCCATTCCTTACCTTTTTGTGTGTATTGGGTATATGTTGTCAAATTGTTAGATATTACTGCACTGTCGGAGCTAGAAGCACAAGCATTTCGCTACACCCGCTATAACATCTGCTAAACACGTGTATGTGACAAATAACATTTGATTTGAGAACATTTCTGAATATCTGTTGGATAATGAGAGAGATAAGAGGCTGAGCTATGATACCAGCAACACTTCTGCTGCGTATCGGCAAGCAGGCTGTGCCGGCCGCAAGTTGATTCCTGCGTGAAATGGCTCTCTAAGCCCTCTCCCCGGTGTTCCATTAGAAGCTATGTGAGAAGAATGCCACAGCGAAGCACCAGGCATCTCAGTAGCTTTACACAACACTTTGAGATGCGAGGGGGATGACAGAAAAGCAGCAAGCTATTAAACTTGTCATTTTTTTTATTTTTTTTATTTTTTTGGGGGGGTGGATCAGCTTAATATTGCAGATAGATTGTATCTTCTATCAATGTAATTGTCTGCATCACTTCCAATCCCCCATGTTTATTTTTATTTTTATTTTTTATATATATACTCCCCTTTATTACTTTTCAACCCCACCATCCTTTCCCTACTTGGAGTAAATTAGTGAACTACAATGCCCAGGCCTCTACTTCCGGTCTATACTTACTATCTACACCTTATGGACACAGTTAATTTTACAATAATTATATTATAAATATATATATATATATATATATATATATATATATATATATATTATTTTTTGCTCCTGAACTTCTTCTACTCTCAACCTCTCCGATCATTTTCATGATGTCCATCCGGTTTGCTTCTATATGCCATATCTTTTTAACTGTGCTCTTTCCCAAAAGCTCCCAACATACAACCTATATACTTATTATGGACACAGTATGCTTACATTATTAGCTATCTTTGTTATTATTTGTTGTTATTTGTTATTAGTCCCATCCTTCAACTCTATTCAATACCTCCCATCTATCTCTTAACACCATCCATATAGGATTTCTATTTGCCATATATATTTCAACCGTACTGTGATGTTTTACAAAAGTTCTGAACCTTTCTATTCTCATTGCTTCTACAGATTGTGAATTAAAAATAAACATTTTTGCTAAAATATTATTATATTATTGATTGATTGACTATGACTTTTCAGATCACCCAGTAATGCTATCTGCAAGGTTAGTTCCAGGTAAATATTGCAATCCTTTAGCCATTCCTGGACCTGTGTCCAAAAACAAGCTACAAATGGACAGAACCAAAACAAATGATCTAATGATTCTGTCTCTTCACAGCAAAATCTGCAGAGCTGGGAAGATTGTATCCCCCATATAAATAACATTCTATTGGTAGCAAGAATTTTATATAATAATTTAAATTGAAAGATTCTAATTTTTGAATCCGGTGTCGTTTTGCGTGTCAGTTCATAAACACTATGCCATGGGATCGGTACGTCAAAGATCTCTTCCCAACTATTTTGCAATCTATATGGGACGGCTGTCAATTCTTTGGTCCTTAAGTGAAACTGATATACTTTTTTATTTATCACAGTTTTCCTTAACCAATTATGTTCTTTAATGCAAGGCCGACAGACAAGTTCCTTACTTTCTCCCCCTTCCAGGGGGATGACAGAAAAGCAGCAAGCTATTAAACATTTCTTAGCAGAGAGCCCAAGGAAAGAGGAGCGAACAGAGATTACAGATGTGAGGGAGGGTTTATGCTTTCAAGGTTTTTTGCGGTCTGTTGCAGCCTCAGTCTCGCATATCATGGGTGTTGTGTGGTGATGTTTTCATCCGATTGTCAAACAAATCACTTCAAAAAGTAGGCTACCTGCGCAGTTCGATCCACCATAATAATTTAGTCTTCTATAGTTAATTTACTATAATTTGAATTAAGTTTCTGCTTATAATTTCCGACATTTGGTAGGCCATTTGTTTGTCAACTATAGTTAGATACATGCAGCTTCTCTTCTGTCATAACCAGAAGACAAAATCAAGTTGTTCTCACCAGAATAATGTCTTACATTGACACCAGTAGTTGTGTGTTTCGTTTAGGGGCCGGGGAGAAAACGCCAAAACTCCAAAACACTGGAAAGATTGGTCCTGTGGAAAATGTCAAAATGTCATCAGTCTAACCGGTTTTAAGGAAATGAAAAGCTGAGAAAACACGTTTCTGATAAGACTTCAGTTCGTCTTGGGTGCACATTTTATGTGGTTGAAATACTGTCTGCTTGCATAACAGAGTCAAAGATAACACATTACGCATTTGCATTTTCTCAAGAGATGCTGAAAGTAATAAATCATATTTCTCCACTCCTGTTCCTGAGACAAAATTAACATTTGTTGTATAATTTAACTGCAAGAGTTGTTATTTACCAACCTCATACAGTACTTCCGCAGTGCTGTTGTTTACCAACCTCACACAGCACTGCAGCAACGTTCGATGAGACTATTCTGGGCGCCGTGCTGGGGAGTCTCTGCTGGCTATTGATTGTTATGGTAATATATTTAATGTTGATGCTGGTGATGATGTGCAGGAGTACTTGCCACGCACCTTATCTCGCTAATAGCCAGGGGTTCTTAAGGGCTGTTGGGAGGCAAAGCCTAGGAAAGTTAATGTTTCCCCGTTTGGAGCATCTATGCTTCCATGCATCAGAGAGCAGAGTATTTCAGAAAGCAGAATATTTCAGAGAGCAGAGTATTTCAGAAAGCAGAATATTTCAGAGAGCAGAGTATTTCAGAGCAGAATATTTCAGAGAGCAGAATATTTCAGAGAGCAGAGTATTTCAGAGAGCAGAATATTTCAGAGAGCAGAGTATTTCAGAAAGCAGAATATTTCAGAGAGCAGAGTATTTCAGAAAGCAGAATATTTCAGAGAGCAGAGTATTTCAGAGCAGAATATTTCAGAGAGCAGAATATTTCAGAGAGCAGAGTATTTCAGAGAGCAGAATATTTCAGAGAGCAGAGTATTTCAGAAAGAAGAATATTTCAGAGAGCAGAGTATTTCAGAGAGCAGAGTATTTCAGAGAGCAGAATATTTCAGAGAGCAGAGTATTTCAGAAAGCAGAATATTTCAGAGAGCAGAGTATTTCAGAAAGCAGAATATTTCAGAGAGCAGAGTATTTCAGAAAATACAATCTACACAGGACCTTGTTATGAGCAGATTTTGCTTGGGTGGAGTTATGGCCTGCCTGGTGACATCACCATAAGTTAATAGGCCAATAACAAAGAGTTCCAAACATCTCTGCCAATAACAGCTAGTTTTCATGTTACAAATCCCTCCCATTAGACCCCTCCAATTAGGTCCCCTACTCAGACCACTCCCAGACAGTCCAAGACTAAAGTCTTGCTTGAGGTTTTTGCTATAAATGGAAAACTATTACAGTATGGTACTTCATTGTTTCACAGAAATGATTTGATATTATGATGAAAACGGCTGCATTGGGCCTTTAAGAAAGCAGAGTATTTAAGAAAACACAGTATTTCAGAAAGCAGAGTATTTCAGAAAGTAATATTTCTTAGGACAGTATATTTCGGCACAGTGTTACCCCTGAATTGTATGTGTTTATGTCTGTTTCAGAAAGCCACAAACAGAGCACCGGCTTTCTGTTGGTTGAGCCAAGGATGCATCAGACAACCCATAGCCACCTGGCGGTGCCTGATAATGAATAATGATCATGGAGAATGATGAAGGCGCAAGTTTGTTAATTGTCATTTTCCCCTTTCAACTTCCTCTCTGTCGTCTTGGAGATCCCATTCATTTCCTCTAGAGATGAAGTCATGAATCACTTTGAGCCACATATAAGGAAACAGTTATTTCTCCATTAGGGAACTGCCTCTTCCACAGCATCTCCTGCTGGTAAAAAATGGCACACTGATTAAGTATCAGCAAATTGGAATTGACAAAGCTAATCATTACTGTAGCTCCTGGATGGATGAGAACGTTGAGACAGCCCGTAAACAGATCACAGACGATTGCCTCTTCCCTCCATATCTCTGGCACAACACTGTGTACAGTAACAGAAAGCTGCTTCACATACTACTCTCTCAGGAGCTCATGCAGAACGACAACAATAATAGACACTTTACAATTATAAGACACGTCTGACAGATGATCTTATGACAAAGTTTTCAGAGAGATTTATAGTTGCAGAGATGATTACGTTTTCGTCGATTCTGACATGGCTGATGTGGATTGCTTCATGTTTGTCTCAGACGGGGGTATGTTATTGTGTTGTGCCGCACCGTGTGACGGAAGCTATTCATCATGGGGCCACCTGCCGCTTTTATGGCGTTTTGAGTGTGATAAATTGTCCCGGTGATGGGGGGAGGGGTTATGGGGGCGGGGGGAGAGAGAGAGAGAGAGTTACACCAGCACAAGGGTCTATTGGTTCAAGACCCTTCTCAATGTTGAGAGAACCATTGGATTTCAGTCCATGGATATCTACATACACTTAGGTTGGAGTCATTAAAACTTGTTTTACAAGCACTCCACAAAGCAAGTGGGTTAGGACATCTACTTTGTGCATGACACAAGTAATTTTTCCAACAATTGTTTACAGACAGATTACTTCACTTATAATTCACTGTATCACAATTCCAGTGGGTCAGAAGTTTACATACACTAAGTTGACTGTGCCTTTAAACAGCTTGGAAAATTCCAGAAAATGATGTAATGGCTTTATAAGCTTCTGATAGGTTAATTGACATAATTTGAGTCAATTGGAGGTGTACCTGTGGATGTATTGCAAGGCCTACCTTCAAACTCAGTGCCTCTTTGCTTGATATCAGATGCTGGAGGAAACAGGTACAAAAGTATCTATATCCACAGTAAAATTAGTCCTATATCGGCATAACCTGAAAGGCCACTGAGCAAGGAAGAAGCCACTGCTCCAAAACCGCCATAAAAAAGCCAGACTACAGTTTGCAACTGCACATGGGGACAAAGATCGTACTTTTTGGAGAAATGTCCTCTGGTCTGATGAAACAAAAATATAACTTGTTTGCCCATAATGACAATCGTTATGTTTGGAGGAAAAAGGGGGATGCTTGCAAGCCGAAGAACACCATCCCAACCGTGAAGCACGGGGGTGGCAGCATCATGCTGTGGGGGTGCTTTGCTGCAGGAGGGACTGGTGCACTTCACAAAATAGATGGCATCATGAGGAAGGAAAATTATGTGAATATATTGAAGCAACATCTCAAGACATCAGTCAAGAAGTTAAAGCTTGGTCGCAAATGGGTCTTCCAAATGGACAATGACCCCAAGCATACTTCCAAAGTTGTGGCAAAATGGCTTAAGGACAACAAAGTCAAGGTATTGGAGTGGCCATCACAAAGCCCTGACCTCAATCCTATAGAACATTTGTGGCAGAACTGAAAAAGTGTGTGCGAGCAAGGAGGCCTACAAACCTGACTCAGTTACACCAGCTCTGTCAGGAAGAATGGGCCAAAATTCACCCAATTTATTGTGGGAAGCTTGTGGAAGGCTACCCGAAACGTTTGACCCAAGTTAAACAATTTAAAGGAAATGCTACCAAATACTAATTGAGTGTATGTAAACTTCTGACCCACTGGGAATGTGATGAAAGAAATAAAAGCTGAAAAAATCATTCTCTCTACTATTATTCTGACATTTCACATTCTTAAAAGAAAGGGGTGATCCTAACTGACCTAAAACAGGGAATTTTTACTAGGATTAAATGTCAGGAATTGTGAAAAACTGAGTTTAAATGTATTTGGCTAAGTTGTATGTAAACTTCCGACTTCAACTGTAAATTATTCAGCATAGTCTGTTTCTGAAAGGCTGCTATACACTTTAGGTTTATAAAAACTCAGCCAGTGAAGATCCTATCTTGAATTGACATTCCTATTCAGTACAATCAGTGTTACTAATGAGGGTATTGACCACCTTTGAATGACAGTGTGCTCTGTAGAAAGAAATCATTGTCGTCGTCACATTTCCCATATAAATTGTCTCAGCTAGATAGACAGCAGGCAAGCAGGGTGTTATCTACAAATGTGAGCTTTATCATTTTAAAAGATCCTTGTGATTTCTCTGCGTTGTGATGCCCTGCAGTGCCACATGGCAAGATTGACACATTGTCCTGTATTTCCCCCAGCAATAAACACTATTCTAATGGCTGCTACCTCAGTGGACTAGCCATCTGTCAATATCAGTCAAAATGACACGGCAGGCTTATTGTGTCTGGTAGATAAACCACAATCTTTGCAAATCTACAGCCTAACGATGCATGCATCACTCGTATTCAATATTCCTTATGCCTTGGTTATAATTATTGATGACCCAGTGTTTACGACCACTGCAAAAAGAGGGCATAGTTGAAGTGGCTCCTAACCGCTGTACCAGAGTCAGATATTATTTGAATCTCCAAACGGTTATGGTTAGGATTTGGGTTTGGAAACTCTGCAAATACAAACGAAACGACAATGTTTCCCAAACAATGAATAATATGTCTGAAATGTTGAAAGACTGAGGGAGAGAAATGTATCAAATATGAGTTCCATCACTGTCCTGCAGCCTTCTAATCGGTAACCCCGCCCCCACCCCCAGTCCCCTCCTCCTGCTAGACCAATCCCTCCCTCCCAGTCCCATCCGTGGCCACCACAGTATAACCCCTCACAGTGTAGAGCTACCTTCAGTCTACCCAGTGTTCTCTATGTCTCATCTCAGATACCACACATCCTCGCTGCCCTCCTTCTCCTCTGTGATGACAGTCTAGTTAACCTTTTGCCAGATGGTACACTGCCGATACCGCCTTGAGAAGTCAATTTCCCCTCGAGAATTAATTGAGTATTCTTTATTCTCTAACATATTTTATGTCCTCACTGTTTTTTGTTGTTGTTCTACAGTCCTTTTGTCAAGCCAGGTGGGGTGTTCATGACAACCGTGGCAGGGAGGGTGAGAATGTGTATTACGTGAACAATCTGTAGAATGTGTATTACGTGAACAATCTGTAGAATGTGTATTACGTGAACAATCTGTAGCTACTACACACTTTATTCCAGTCTTACCCCAGTTCAAATCCACTACGGAACAGTCCCAACATGACTTTTTGTCAGTGTTTGAAGACTTTGTGATACTTTAGAAACCGTTCATGGTAAACCGTTATATGTCCTCTGCATACTGTTTGTTTAACCACAGTTCAACCAGGTCCGGTTTAACTAGATTGACAGGGGCCACAGGATTGGAGACGGATTTTGAGGTGAAATAGTGTGTTTGTGGTGTGTGTGCAGTCAACACTGCAGATTAGCCAAGACTGAATCACCAAACACACACACACCAAGCTCATCCCCCCCAGAAAAGCTAAGCAGCAGGCCTCCGTATCTCCATATCTGTGCCACCATGCCATCTGGCAGACATAAACTGTGCTCTCTGTTGGCATGGTAACACTATGTAAGGGTATGCAGTGTCCTTACTTCTCTGAGCCTCTGATCTTTCATCCATCTGGTGGGAATTTAGTTTTACCTATCTTACCAGGGTCGTATTCATTAGGCCACACTTTAACAAAATGTACGAATACACCACACTTTAGCAAAACGTACCAAAATGTTTTGGAATGGAAAAGAAAAATAAGCGTTTCTTTTTTGGACAAGTTCAGGTATTTCCTCCCTGTTTCAGTCCGTTCCTCCATCTGATGGCCTAATAAATAAGACCCTGGTTAGTAACCACATCATTCTCACTTACAAACCATGACCAAGGGGACGCACTCAATACAGGATGGAGATTAAACCATGACCAAGGGGACGCACTCAATACAGGATGGAGATTAAACCATGACCAACGGGGACGCACTCAATACGGGATGGAGATTAAACCATGACCAAGGGGACGCACTCAATACAGGATGGAGATTAAGGGGGAGATGAGGGGTGTTGTGGGGAAATATAAGCCTGAGTCTTTCCTATCCAGGTCCCACCAAAACCGTTTGAAATCCCACAATGCTATTATGAATTGTAGGATGAAGCCACGGTATTAGCAGAACCAACACTGACAAACATGGAGGAGATTTGCAGTAAAAATTTAATATGCAAATGACCTATCTCCTTACAGAATTCCTGAGAGAGACAGATAAAGGAAGTCACAGAGAGGGAATGGGTATAATTATTATAATAATGTACTGTATTTATTTGTGAGGGACAGATACAATTAAAACATTGACACGTTGAATCATCAACAGGCAGATGCATTGCAACATCATGCTTTAGTTTGCACTATAGTGTACAGAGAGAAGACAGAGACACAAAGAGAGATAAAGAGAGAGAGAGTTGTAGGGGGGGCCTATGTTTTCATTTCATCCCTGCTTAATAAGGTTGCCCCTTTTTAATGAGGAACAAATCCATTCACAACTCAGCCTATCAATCTGGCCACATAGTTTAGCACATTCGTTTTATCATCCCACTGTTTGAGTAACACTTTGTTTGACATAGTGTAGCCTATTCAGGTACAGTTAAATAAACCACAATCTTTGTTTTTAAAGACATGTTGCATCCTAAGCAGGGTAGTATTCATTAGGCACCAAACGGAATAAAACGGACAGAAACAGGCACTGAAACATTGTCCAATAAGAAATGCTAATTCCCATTTTCTGTTGCAACATATTGCTACGTTTTGCTATGGTGTGCAATAATAAATACAACCCAGTAGTCCTTCCCCACAAATGGAAGAACAAAGCCTATAGCTACAGGGAAACACAAACAATAGATTATCAGTTTTCACACCTTTTCATTATGTGACTATTGATAGGCTAACGGGTAGCTTACAGAATGTAGCCTATAGGAATATAATCAAATACCAAAGGGCCTATTGCAACCATCAATGGCACTAGATTATTGCCAACTGAGGTCTCGTTAAACCATCAATATGCGCTAAATTCACCCTCACAGCTGATCTCGATTGCAACCATTATTGGTCACCTCTACCGCTCCCTAAAAGATGATGTCGGCGTTACCTTAGTTAGAGATCTGTATATAAAGACGAGATGCTCATGTCTCCGCCCTAACAATGGGAGTCGCCCCAAAGGTAGCAAGGCAGACGACAAGCTTACGCCCCGATCACACCGACAGTGTTTTTGCGTTTTAGTACACCAGAAGTACATTCATTTCCAATGGAACGCTGCGTTTGCCTTGCAGCTTTGCGTTGCAGAGGCAGTTGCAGTTCGTTCTGTGTGGTGCAGACGTTGGAATTTATCGACTGTATGTGTAGACGGCTTGACAGAAAAGGTAGCAGAAGGTGAACGTTGAAAATTTCTGCACACAAATCCAGATGATGCTGCGTACCATTTTTCGCGAAAACACTGTAGGTGTGATTGAGGCATTAGGTTTGCATATTAAGAAACACATTGGGCTTATTTTGGCGAGAGTGAGCCTCTGCCTCAGTCCTGCTTGCAACCAAAGTCTTTCAAGATACTGTATGTTCGCCCTCTGGTTGGTATTGTCATCGGAACAACATAGTCCTTTTTTTTTTATACCCCTTTTTCGTGATATCAAGTTGGTAGTTACAGTCTTGTCCCATCGCTGCAACTCGGGAGAGGCGAAGGTCGAGAGCCATGTGTCCTCCGAAAGGACATCCTGGCCGGCCAAGTTTCCTTGGTGTTAAATACATTCTGAGAACAAATTTAACATGTATAATTTGATGGTTCTGATTATGGGAAGCAAAAAGTCATATTTTTCCATATTCTGTTCCAGTGAAAGGGTTGTTTAGATTCACTTAGATCTGTGGACCATACGTTTTGAATAATGCCTAGCTCAGTATGAGATTTCCAAAAGTTGCTAATTTATTAAAGAGATCAGTCCTTTCTGAATCCCAGATAATTTATTTATAAATCCCATCATTGGATGGTTCGGTAGTTGGGTTTCCCAAGGGGCTCCATAGGCCAGCATAGCTGACCTAGCTAAATTGTAAATATAGAAAATAGGAGTTGCCTGGTGTGTGTATTTTTCAAATCTTGGAATGTTCTCAAACCATTACTGTCCATGATATCGGCATGGCTACGGATTCCACATTTGGACGATTGGGGCGGATGCAAAAGGACACTAGGGCTGATTTGGTTAGATGACGACCTGTCCTTTTGAAAAGGAATGCAGGTATTCAATCATATTTGACATTTTAGTAATTGAGCAGCCAGCGACCTTTCGGTTATTATTAATTAGATGACACCTGTAGGCATATCTGCAAATAGGTGGTTGGGAGACCATAGCTCATATTTATTTCTTACAATCATGCCCAAATGATGAAATGGTGTCAAAGCACAGCGAGAGATTTCACTTTTCGAGGTGGTGTGCACTGTAAGCTTGCTTCAGTGGGCCACTCCATTCCCCCCAAGGGGCCTGCGGGGAGGCTTCCCGCCGTTTCAGCTCGAGGGTCACTGAAGCATCCACTCTGCCTCCCATCTTTCAGGATAAATTACCGGAGCTCTGGTTTGTTCTGTTCACTACACACGTCTCTTTCTCCTGACTATGATTACCTGCCTTTGGATAGGGACAGTCTGTGGATAGCTGCAAGCGTTAGTTGAACACCACTAGCCACTTTCAGTTTGTGTTGGGTTTTATTTACTGTTTTAATACATTCACAAAGTAGGCTATAACTCGCCTTTGTACAAGTTTTGGTGTAAAGCGACAGTGTAGGAATACAACAACGTCAAATAAGGATGCGTCGTCAGGTGTTTCAAACATCACCTGATTGAAAACGGCGCGCTTTCCCCCACAAGTTGTGTTGTGTTGTGTTGCGTTGTTTGCCACTGTGTTTACATTTTACAAAGTTGGTAATGCGCTTGTTGCAGTTCTTGCGCTCCAATTAGGAAAGTTTCCCCCCCTAGTTGCCATTCTTCTTGTGGGATAGTGATTGCATTATCAATTTCCTATTCAATTGACTTGAGACATAATCATGTCAAAGGGTTCAAGTTGCCAAGAACCGGACTCTCAGTGGTACTTCAATGATAAGCCATTGAAATGTCGTATTTGTGCGACTTGGTCCAAGGGGAAAAGACGCTACCTTAAATTGGATGACCACCTATTTTCAGTCAATTGGATAAAATGTCCCGAAGGCTCAGCCGTGAAACCAACCCTTCGAAATCGACCAAAGGGCCAAGGTGAGTTAATTCATGGCATTTATATATTCTTTTTTCATGTTTTTGTTTGTTGTCATCAATTCGATTTTAAAGTGCTGCTTCGCCAGCGAACCCTCAAAACATCAGAAGTTGACTCTTGCAATATGTTGCCTTACTCCAAGTCGAGTCATATACTTCAAAATTCAGTTTACACTGCGCAACAGGCCAACAGCTGTGGGCTATCTAGAGATGTACATTATTAGTCTACTATATCACTCTCCAAAACACATTACAGGTTAAACACAATTTCCCTTCAAGTAGGGTGACCATATTTTAGTTTTTTTTAAAAAGGACAGTGGGAGCTGGAGGCAGACGGACAGCCGCAGGGTGGTAAATACAAATGCGTTCGCAACTATGTTATTGAACTTTAATACATAAAGTAATACAGCATTTCCATTAAACTGTTGGCCCTCAACAATAGAATAATAACAAACAAACAAAATAGTTTAGCTTTTAACACCTTTTACATGACACTGTTAAAATAAAAAAAACTGTTGTCATAAAGAAATCCACTATTTCAGTCAAAAATAATGTCAGTCCTCCTGATGCTCTCTGGTATACTTTCCCGAAGATCGAATCTTTCCCAACAGTCCTTGATTACCAATCAAGTAGGCATGAAAGTCTTTGCAAGACATGTTTTTAAAGTTGTATTGTGTACACAGAAGCCCCTTCAGTGACTCAACAAACAAGTGATTCCTTTCCTTTGTTCACTGGCTTTGCATCAGTGAAAAAACTGTCTACATTTGCATTGTGAGAAGGAATAGCAAAGAGAAACTGTGCAATCTTCAGTAGCTCTGAATGAAAATCTATGCTTTTGGACCTTTCAAAATATTTGGTCCACTTCTTGTGTGCTTGCAGACTACTGAACTCTCCATCACTGTTACACCTTTCTGTGAATTTCTTCAGGTTGGTGACCTGATCAAAGCACTTTGCATAATCAATTGGCACCCCCTTTTCTCCCAGGTGTTTGATACAGGCTTCTATGTCATTCCAGTCAGGTGTCTCACTCAGATCCATCCACATGAAAGAGGAGATCTCCTCCATGGGTGCCATCCATTTCTCCAGATACTCCAGGCATGAACTGTACAGACCCTGTACTTGAGCACTGAAATGGTCACATCCTTGTGCTTTTGTGCCAATAGTCCCTTAACTTTAAGGGACATTAAGTTATTGGTCTTGCGTTCAAGAAGCATGGTGTGGACTTTGTTCAAAAGGTTCTTCACTTCCACAATTGAATTGCTCTCCCTTTCCATCTCCTGAATGTGTGAATGAAACACACACATGAGTGAGTGCATGTG
Organism: Coregonus clupeaformis; assembly: GCF_020615455.1. Classification (NCBI taxonomy): domain Eukaryota; kingdom Metazoa; phylum Chordata; class Actinopteri; order Salmoniformes; family Salmonidae; genus Coregonus; species Coregonus clupeaformis. The sequence goes on from NC_059215.1 coordinate 50,492,478, forward strand.
AAAGAGGTACATTTCACTGAACTCATCTTCAAAAAACTTCTTGATCAAGGAGGGTGTTTTTTCCTGTGACAAAAATAATGCTTTCAAGGCTGGAAACATCTGTAGCAGCCTCTCAATACCTGGGAATAATGACAGCCATCGCGTCTTGCTGTGAGAAAGGAGACTTCTGTATTCAACATCAACAAATTCACAGTACTCCTTCAGATTCTCTGTGCGCACAGTGTAGATGTGAAAGTATTTACATATTTTGAAGACTATGTTCTCAATATCGACATCTAGTGTGTCTGCCCCGTAATGAACACAATTGTTCAAGACGTTTGCTGGGCAGCCCACACTGATTTTAAAGACTTGTTCTGCAATGACTTCTTTAAGTTTGCGAAAACATTCTTTCCTTCTTCATCACGCCGGATTCCCCCGAACATTGTATTGCAGTTGTCACCTGTAAATGCAATACATTTGGAAAAAATCCCATTATTTTCCAGTGTTTCTTTGATGTATTGCACGATCGTATCAGCTGTCTCATTTGGAGTGTTTTTAACTACGACTAATTTACTTTGCATGCCACCATTCTTCCAATCAAAATACTGAATAAGCAGAGGGAATATTTTCACAGCACCATGATTGCTCCCATCAGTAGAAACACCACAGTAAGATATGTCTTCCAGTGCTTTCAAAGCTATGTCTACAGAACGTGGTGCTATCACAGCGTTAACAATTGCTTCGGTCTTAGTACGAGCGCTTGAGAATTTTCGCGCAGTCTCGGAATAAGGGAAAGGCTTTTTTAACAAGGCAGACATGCAGTCCATTGATCTGTAGCTATTGTGATGCTTCATGGTGTGGAATGCAAAAACTCCCTCCGCAGCAGTAACAGAATCTTCTGTTTTACCTGCTCTCACAAAATAGTCAGTTAATTTACCTGACGAACTCTCTCCTTTTAGCTGCAATTTTGTGTTTTGCAGAGCTTATGTGGGCTTCTAGGTCGCTAGCACCTTTATTTGACACTGACACGTACGTGCCAGCTTTGCAGGTCATGCATTCTGCTTCACACGGATCCCGACCAAGACGAAAACACAGGAATTTTCTCTGTAAATCGTCTGTGAATTTACATTTGCGTCTGGGCATTTTTACGCTGTTCTGGAGCCATGTGCCACTGTTGACAAGCAAGCTGCTGCTCTGTCTCTTGGCTGTTGCCATGGTGAGGGTAATGATTGAGATGCAGTTTGACCAATGTTTGCGTAGGCCTACCTGACCGACCAATGGTGGCGTGTGAGAAGGCGGGACCTAAAGAGAAAGGTCAAAGCAATGCAAAACCCCCAAAACGCGCACAATGAATGGCGACTGTAGAAAGCAAAAGCCGAATCCCTGACATTTTGGGCGATATAGAAATCCTGGCCGGACGCATTTTTTTTTAGGTCTGAAAATAGGACATGTCCGGGAAAAAGAGGACGTATGGTCACCCTACTTCAAGTCTTGTTTTCAAGAGAAAGCCAATAAGTTCATTTCAAGTTGTCTGGTAAATATTAAATGAGTAGTGATCAGTTATAGCCTGCTGGATTCCACTTAAAGTTGTAGGTCTAGATACATTGTATTCTGGGTATTATTGAACTACATGCACTCTCTAATCACTCTTCTCAACAAGTTATACCTTGTATTATGTCACTGCAAAATCATTTCTATGCTGGCTTCGAGGCAAGCAACACTGAAGCATTCATGAGAGCATCAGATGTTCCGGACGACTGTGTGATCACGCTCTCCGTAGCCGATGTGAATAAGACGTTTAAACAGGTCAAACTGCCCTTTCCCACCTGGACAAGTGGAACACACATGTGAGAATGCTGTTCATTGACTACAGCTCAGCGCTCAACACCATAGTGCCCTCAAAGCTCATCACTAAGCTAAGGACCCTGGGACTAAACACCTCCCTCTGCAACTGGATCCTGGACATCCTGATGGGCTGCCCCCAGGTGGTAAGGGTAGGTAACAACACATCTGCCACGCTGATCCTCACATCTGCCACGCTGGCCCCTCCTGTACTCCCTGTTCACCCATGACTGCATGGCCAGGCATGACTCCAACACCATCATTAAACAACAGTGGTAGGCCTGATCACTGACAACGATGAGACAGCCTATAGAGAGTAGGTCAGACCTGGCCGTGTGGTGCCAGGATAACAACCTCTCCCTCAACGTGATCAAGACAAAGGAGATGATTGTGGACTACAGGAAAAGAAGGACCGAACACGCCCCCATTCTCATCGACGGGGCTGTAGTGGAGCAGGTTGAGAGCTTCAAGTTCCTTGGTGTCCACATCACCAACAAACTGTCATGGTCCAAACACACCAAGACAATCGTGAAGAGGGCACGACAAAGCCTATTCCCCCTCAAGAGACTGAAAAGATTTGGCATGGGTCCTCAGATCCTCAAAAAGTTATACAGCTGCACCATCGAGAGCATCCTGACTGGTTGCATCACTGCCTGGTATGGCAACTGCTCGGCCTTCGACCACAAGGCACTACAGAAGGTAGTGTGTACGGCCCAGTACATCACTGGGACCAAGCTTCCTGCCATCCAGGACCTCCATACCAGGCGGTGTCAGAGGAAGGCCCTAAAAATTGTCAGACTCCAGCCACCCTAGTCATAGACTGTCCTCTCTGCTACCGCACGGTAATGCTGCCGCGCGCCAATGTACTAGTTTCACTGGCCAATGTAGTTTCCCTGGCCTCTTACTCTGGGCATCCTTTAGAGACTTGAGCGGAGCGCCACGTCTAGGACCAAAAGGCTTCTTAACAGCTTCTACCCCCAAGCCATAAGACTCCTGAACAGCTAATCAAATGGCTACCCAGACTATTTGCATTGTCCACCCACCCCACCCCCTCTTTTACGCTGCTGCTACTCTCTGTTTGTTATCTATGCATAGTTACTTTACCTCTACCCACATGTACATATTACCTCAATTACCTCAACTAAACGGTGCCCCCGCACATTGACTCTGTACCGGTACCCTCTGTATATAGCCTCGCTACTGTTATTGCACAGCTTTTGTTTACTTAACATTTTATTTGTCTTAAAACTGCATTGTTGGTTAAGGGCTTGTAAGTAAGCATTTCACTGTAAGGTCTACACCTGTTGTATTTGGCGCATGTGACAAATAAAATGTGATTTGATGAGATCATAACACACTCCTTTTGAAGGCTTATGACTCTGTGGCTCTGCATTGAAGCCACCAGGTCTCTAAAGGATGATCTGCCCAGAGTACGAGGCCAGTGAAACTAGTACCAGGGAAGATTTGGGGTAAGGCCCTGCAATAGACTAGCGTTCTGTTCAGGGGGTGTACTTGTACATCAAGCTGCCTCACGCTACAGAAACAGGAGATCGACTCCTGCTCCTATGAGCCATTACGGCTCGCACAAGCCAAGGCTCGTGCAAGGCTACTTACTTACTATACATGCAAGTTAAAATCCACTTTTAATAGTCATAATCTATATTATGAAGACTCAGTTTTGTTAGTTATTTAATAGTTGAGTGTATGCAATTTTTTTACGTCAGCGTTTGTGCTGTGGCTGTGGTGATCAATTTGTGTCCGTTTATGTTCATAAAACAGATAACATTGCAATGGGAAAAGACCACAGTCCATAGTACCAGGTGTTTTTACATTGTCACAGGAGAGTAGGTTTCCAAGTGATATTTCAGATCAAGAACTTATATTATGACTTAGCCACTTTGGACTATATCGAATGCATGGGAATGTGTCCTCATTTACCCCGGTAGGATGAGGTGTTCATGTGTGTGCGTTTTATAACCTGTTCAACTCCATCTTTAGATGTGAAGCGGTGTCACTGACCATTTTATGAATGTTTTTTTACCCGCTCTTGTAACCACCCTAATTAATTGGGAGGAGAGCTGGTTGAGGATTTAACGGAGGCATTTTGAAGACCCGATAACACTTCAACAATCAACTATTTGTCTTCTGTGTTTTCTCAATAAGGACTGTAGGATTTGTTATATAACAATGGAAGAGGAGTCCAACTCTTTTACAATGGTAGGTGTGACCTGTTGCCATGTCAGATGTAAGGCTTTGCAACCCCTCTTTCATTCTCCCACTAGACTTTTGCAGCTTTCAAGTAAGTTTATAAGCACCTCTGCCAAAGATACATACTAGTATCCTATCATGTCTTTGAACGCTAATATCAGTAGGTCGTTAAATTAGCCAAAATGGAGTGTTTGTTTTCAAACGGGACCCAAGGTGATTGTACAGGTAGTCAGAACAGAGAAGTGGGAGAGTTTTTTCCCTTCCATTGAATGTAACTGGAGATTACGCTCTCTCAAAGAACTGTAATAATTATCCCGTGTACCACTGCCTCACTCTGAGGGAGACGGCGAGGGAGATAAAAGGAGTGTTTCATGTCTCTCCCTCGGCCCCCCCATTCTCTCTCTTTCTCGCCACACATTAAGTAAATCCCTCAGACTTGGATTAGAGATGTTGCACAGTTTGTAGTTGGCAATCTCTTTCTCTCACTACTGCCGCACACGCGTCTCCTTTCTCCCTTGTCTGTCTGAGAGGCAGTCTTTTGAACCCCAGCTGAAGAAGAAATTAGATATAATGGCACAACCCCAGTCTCGCTGCTGAAAGATGCAGGTGCACTTTTCTGTCATCCAAGATGGAGGGATATTGAAGAGAAGAAAAGAAAAGAAGGGGAGAAGAGAATGAGGTGTTCTGCTTATCAAGCTGGATTTATAGACTACCTGTTTCTCATTTAGAGAGTAGGAGAGCTGGCTACTGAAAAGGCCGTTAGCAGACGCTGTGACTAACTCTCGGCAGTCTACCAAGGAAACAGTGGCTGTACTAATGAACTCTACAAGGACAAGAGAAGCATCCTTCCAAATCATAACAAAACATTTTCCCCCATTGACCTCAGTCAATCATTTAGATGTCCTTGTTGCATTTGCGTTGAGGGAACACAGAGCTAACTCCGCCTGAGTGAACGTATCCGGGGCAACCAATCTCGTGTTGAGAGAAGCAAACTGGGTACCCACAATCCTTCAGCCATGAGCGCCTCAGTGATGACGAGCGGCCTCTTTCCCATGTCCTTTCCTGTGTCCTCTGCGCTGATGAGGTCCGCGGTGGCGGCCCAGGAGCCATGCCCTACCATGGACCAGGCCCCCATCCAGAGGGGCGAGAAGGAGAGGGTTGTTTGTAAGAGCCAGCAGCAGGCCTCCTTGTCCCGCCTGGTGGAACAGTTCTTCTGGATTGGCAGCAGCATATTGTCCTTCTCCAAGTGGAGGCTGGGAGACATGGGTAAGGATGGATGGATGGATGGCATTTGGAAATAGGTAGACGATTGACTACAGTAGCTAGTGTTCTGGAGGACGTTTTGTTGTGCACGATGTTCCACTTTTACGCTGTGCACATGTGATTCTGACATTCTCCTGAAAATTGCAATCAATTAAATGAAAAGACAAATCGAATGGGGGAACTTGGTGCTGCGCGCGAGTCTCAGGATTGTGGTACTAGATGTTGTTGGCACATGACGCATTTGTTATGCAGCCCTGGTGATACGTGGTTCTAGGTTCTAGGTTCTACCAGATGACTGTAGTGAGTGGGACTGTGGTGGAACAACTTCTCCTATGAGCCTTATTAGTTTCTGCTTTTTACTTCAGTGACAGACGTGTGTGTGTGTGTGTGTGTGTGACATAATGACTCCAGGCAATCCCCTCGAGCTTAGCCTAGTGCTCTAGTCTGCTCTGACGGAGTGCACTAAGGACGACGTGACTCCACCCCTTTGGCTCTCCTGGCCCACTTCGTTCACCCAGACTGCACTCCCACTGTGGCGCCAGATGACCATCACTGTGGTTTCTTTAACAGCATTAAGGTTGACACCAGCTTACCTCTGCCTCATCCTCAGCTGCCTCCTGGCGGAAAATGTGTCAATGTGTCCATCACCTGTTGTCTGGCTTCTGTTGTAACAACGTAAATAGCTGTAAAGCCCTCACACGATAAGTAGTAGTCTGAGTGTAGTTACCAATCAAGGTCACGGGGTAATGTGTTTTACTATAATCTTGTTGAGTCATCCCAAAACATTTGTTGGGAATTTTTGTCTGGGTAATTGTTTTATTGTTGTTGACGATCAGTGTAATTTAATTTGATTCGTTTTCAAGCAAGCATTTTTTTTTTGGTCAGTGTTCTCATTAAAAATGTTTGTTGAATCCCAGTAGATTTTATGTGGCTGTTTTGGAGGAAGGTGAAATAAACAAACCACTTGTGTGTTTTTAAATCAGACCTTTTGGGCCCAAAGTGATTTCTCATTTTTTCCTTCTTGTCTTGCACGATGTTCCACTTTTACGCTGTGCACATGTGATTCTGACATTCTCCTGAAATTGCAATCAATGAAATGAAAAGACAAATCGGTGTGATAAAGGGTCACTATGCCCAGGGATAATACCATGACAATTGATGTGTTTATTTTCAGTAGTTCCCAGATGTTCCAAGTTTTCTGGGCCGTGGTGCCATTTTGTTGTTGGCTGTCCTCTGTATACATTAGACTCATTAAGCACAGTCATGACACAAGACTGTATTTCTAACACTATAGTAGACTCATCAAGCACAGTCATTAGTTTATGATGCTGTCCTCAACTTTAATTTTTACATCTCCCTGTACTGTATAACCCTGAGTGTGTTTCCATAGCAACAGCTCTGGACCCGATTTAAAGGGTTAGTTTGGAGAGGCCAGTCTCTGGGCGACCTCTTACCCAATGAAGGGTTAGTTTGGAGTGGCCAGTCTCTGGGCGACCTCTTACCCAATGAAGGGTTAGTTTGGAGTGGCCAGTCTCTGGGCGACCTCTTACCCAATGAAGGGTTAGTTTGGAGTGGCCAGTCTCTGGGCGACCTCTTACCCAATGAAGGGTTAGTTTGGAGTGGCCAGTCTCTGGGCGACCTCTTACCCAATGAAGGGTTAGTTTGGAGTGGCCAGTCTCTGGGCGACCTCTTACCCAATGAAGGGTTAGTTTGGAGTGGCCAGTCTCTGGGCGACCTCTTACCCAATGAAGGGTTAGTTTGGAGTGGCCAGTCTCTGGGCGACCTCTTACCCAATGAAGGGTTAGTTTGGAGTGGCCAGTCTCTGGGCGACCTCTTACCCAATGAAGGGTTAGTTTGGAGTGGCCAGTCTCCCCTGAGGTTTTCCTCTGCCTGTTAGAGGAAGTCCTTGCTACAGTACGACTGCAGTATTTCTGTCACTCTCTGCCTGCCTGATATCTCTTAGCAGGAGCAGCTCACCTCAATCTTCATTCATCATATCACCAGTGTTTCACAATACATTCCTGAGGGGGGGGGCACATTTTGATTCTACCCACCTGAATCATTGAGCGGAAGCAAAAATGTGCCCCCCCCTGTGTGTTCCCAAGGGGGATGTCTGGAGAAACCCTGCAGTACGCACACAGCTGGAACACGTTTTATTTTCCTTCTTAGAACACGTCCCAGTTCTTTTCTACGGTGCTTCTGTGCAGTGGAGTTACATTGTGCAACATTTCCTACAGATTCCTTGACATTATCGTCGTCTTCATAATGTGTCTCTAACCCAGTTTGACGAGTTTGTCCGTAATTGCTCCGCCAGCTGCTGCTTCTCCAAGAGGGAAAGAGGAAGAGACATCCTAAAGAAGCCCCACTGGACTGTTGCCTAATTGATAAGAAGACCTTTGATTGTTCAGGCTTCCATGGGCTGTGAATAGCCTTGACGTTTCAAATGTATCGAAGTGGGTCATAGCCACTTTGGAAAAACATGCAGTGTTTATTTTCCCATTGCCAAATATCAGGGTGGGGTCAATTCCATCTAAATTCCAGCCAATTGCATTGAATACAATTGAATTGCATTCCTATGGAGAAATCCCATGTTCAAGTCAACAAAGGAATTGAAGTGACCCCAGCCATGTAGAATAATGTGGTGTTCTGTACCCAACAACCAATTAATTGACACATTCCATCTCCCCCAGTTTAGACCGACAGAATAACTCCTTGAAGGCATTGTCTCTCCCATCATCTTTGCCTCCCCTGTTTCTCCTGTTCCCCTCTACTATTTTGGACTGCTGTTCTGTACAGTGCAATCAGAATGTGGCTCTCTTTAAAAATAGTTTTGTTAGACCAGATTTAAATTAGATTCTGCCTTTTGAAAATCCAACATGGGCACCATGACGGCAACAGGGGGAGAGGGCTTTCTGCTCTGCTACTTTACCCTTCCCTACCAATTGATCTAACCCCTCTCAACACTGCTCTCTCACCACCTAACCCCTCTCTCCCTCGCTCTCTCTCTCTCTCTGTCTCTCTCTCTGTCTCTGTCTCTGTCTCTGTCTCTCTCTCTCTCTCTGTCTCTCTCTCTCTCTCGCTACTCTTCTCAGCTTACTCAATTAGTCTGTCAGCAGGGGACTCCTGGGGCACCACCGGGGCTGTCGACTTCTAACCCCCCAACACACACAGTAGTGTAGATTCTGTCCTGGAGTAGCTGTCTGTCCGTACCAGGGGAGATGAAGGCAGGGTATTGAGGGATGGATGCAGTCAGTGATGCAGTGTTGTTCTTCCAGAGGGCTGTGATGGTAGTACTGCAGCAGTTATTGGTCTCACCAGTGAACTACAGGATGTTTCTGGTTAAGGGGGTTTGGGGAAGAAATCGCCTTGCTCTACTCATTCACTCCTGCCAAGTAAAAAACTGGCGGCTGTGACAGCCGTATTCCCGTGACAGCCGTATTCCCGTGACAGCCGTATTCCCGTGACAGCCAAATCCATTTTGATTTGATTTATTAAATGCTGTGTGTGTGTGTGTGTGTGTGTGTGTGTGTGTGTGTGAGAGTAAATGTCTCAGAGAGACTCTCAATTGAACACGAAAGTGCTCTACACACATCTCACACACAGGAACAACAACTCATGTAACAGCTCTCTCTGACTCTAACCCTCTCTCTCTGACTCTAACCCTCTCTCTCTCTGACCCTCTCTCTCTCTCTGACTCTCTCTCTCTGACTCTCTCTCTCTGACTCTGACCCTCTCTCTCTCTGACTCTGACCCTCTCTCTCTCTGACCCTGACCTTCTCTCCCTCTCTCTGACTCTAACCCTCTCTCTCTCTGACCCTCTCTCTCTCTCTGACTCTCTCTCTCTGACTCTGACCCTCTCTCTCTCTGACTCTGACCCTCTCTCTCTCTGACCCTGACCTTCTCTCCCTCTCTCTGACTCTAACCCTCTCTCTCTCTGACCCTCTCTCTCTCTGACCCTGACCTTCTCTCCCTCTCTCTGACTCTAACCCTCTCTCTCTGACTCTGACCCCCTCTCTCTCTCTCTCTCTCTGACTCTGACCCCCTCTCTCTCTCTGACTCTGACCCCCTCTCTCTCTCTCTGACCCTCTCTCTCGCTGACCCTCTCTCTCTCTGACTCTCTCTCTCTCTGACTCTCTCTCTCTGACTCTGACCCTCTCTCTCTCTGACTCTGACCCTCTCTCTCTCTGACTCTAACCCTCTCTCTCTCTCTCTGACTCTGACCCTCTCTCTCTCTCTCTCTGACTCTGACCCTCTCTCTCTGATTCTGACACTCTCTCTCCCTCGACCCTCTCTCTCTCTGACTCTGACCCTCTCTCTCTGACCCTGACCTTCTCTCCCTCTCTCTGACTCTAACCCCCTCTCTCTCTGACCCTCTCTCTCTGTCTGACTCTAACCCTCTCTCTCTGACTCTGACCCCCCCTCTCTCTCTGACTCTGACCCCCTCTCTCTCTCTGACTCTGATCCTCTCTCTCTCTGTTGTTCTCTCTAGTGGAGAAATGCATGAGCTCCATGCAGACAGGGACCCAGATGGTGAAGCTGCGTGGAGGCTCCAGGGGACTGGTGCGTTACTTCTACCTGGACCAACACAAGTCCTGCATCCGCTGGCGGCCCTCGCGCAAGAACGAGAAGGCCAAGAGTGAGTGGTTTTACTGTCTCATTTACTGATTGAATGAATGAATGACTGACCTGCTTAGACTTAGAATTGACAGGAGTTGAGACTTGTCTGTTCGATAGTACTTGAATTACAAGTCTAAGAGTGAGTCTCTTTTACTAACTGGCTGGCTGGCTGGCTGGCTGGCTGGCTGGCTGGCTGACTGGCTGACTGGCTGACTGACTGACCCTCATCCAAGGTCTCACATTTTACTTCCCTACTTCTGTATTGACCTGGAATTAAAAGGAATTGAGGATTTCCAGCTTCACGGTCAGTTTGTAGTACATATTACATGTTAGTGTGAAAGTCCCTTTTAGTCTGTCTCACATCAACAATCAGCACTTCCATCTCTCCCACTAAGCCTATTGCTGTTGTACCGAACAGCACAGGAATCATTTAGGATTCACAGGAATCATTTAGGATTCACAGGAATCATTTAGGATTCACTTGAAACAAATGAACAATGGATATACATTGTCAAGACGGCTCCTTTTTTATTTATTTTTATATTTTAGAATGATTCTTAATAAAATAAAATAAAATATGCAGATTTGAATCGAAGGCAATAAAATGTGTAAAATTGTACAAGGATGTGAAGACTGTCACTAGGCACAGTATATAACAATTTCTCTATTGATCATTTCTCTACTGCCCTCCTGTACAGGACGTGATCTGAGACTGCCGTTCATTGTGAGACATATATGGTATAGATGGATGAGATCAGGGAAACGCATGCACACGCACACTGAAACAAACACACATCTGCACAAACACACACGCACTCTCCTCTCTGTGTTACATGCATCCACTGGTGGGTGCTCTGTGGCTATTCTAAAATGAACACTTCATCTATGCAGTTTAACTGAAATGCATCAACAAACATTATTGTATTAATTTGTTGGTAAATTCATTGATTACCGTCAAGGCGTACACTGCCTGAATGTAAGGTAAATGTGCTATATGTAGGTGGCTATATGTGACCGACCGGCTCGATTCGGTCTGATGTAGCAACATTTTAAATGTTTCTTTTTTTTTTTTTTTTTACATTGGATGAAAGTAGGAGCTCGGAGCTAGAAAATTGTATATCGTACACTGCAGTTGAGGAACAATGGGAAAGTAATTCTGCTTTGAATGTTGATAAACTTGTAACTCCACTTTTGAGAAAATGGCCCTTGAATGTTTTGGTACACCTACTGTAGAGTTTTTCTTTGTCTACACCCATTCAGGATTGTTAAATCTTAAACCTTAGCCCCACCCACCTCTTTAAGGATTTATATTATGAGAAGACAGAATACACGTTGTGCACTTCCCAGCATGAATCAAAGGCACAAAGGCTTTTGGACTAACTGATTGTTTTGCTCAGGTTGGATGGCCTATAGACCAGCTAGTTAGTCTTTCCAATGGGATTACAAATGTTCAACAGATCCACATCAACCCCAGGTGCTGGCATATAGAAGAATGACACGGAGAGAGCTCCTTGGAACCAGATATATATATATATATATATATATATATATATATATATATATATATATATATATATATATATTGTGATGTCACGAGAGGCTACACAGCTTTCAGCGGGATTGCTCAAGTAGTGCAAGGAGACCAGGTTCAACCAAAACAAGGATTTTATTAAAGGTCTTGGGAAACTAACGAAATTATAACACAATTCTGTTCTCGGGTGGCTCTTAAGGGTTAACAGTTCAGGGATGTCTCTTCCACATCCAAAATCATAACTCTCCCTCGCTCAAATAACTTTTCCCCAGCCTTACTGTATTCCACGTTGCAGCTAGTGGCCAACCCAGCAAAACGTCCTTCCAAATGTCCCACACGTATTTCCACAGGTGCATATATCCAAAGGTGAGTATTTCCCAAAGGTAAGTATCTCCAAATCCTTATATTCCTCATGGAAGTGGACGTGCAGCACTCTTGTCCTCCAGAGAGCCCAGCTTGGAGACTGTGTCTCTTCACCCCCAAACCTTCAGCTCATCAGCTCCTCATTTGTTTCAGCTGCGTGGGAAGATTGGCCATAGAGGGGTGGAGTTCCCGACCATACCAGCAGATGGAGCCATAGCTGTCTGGGTTTGCAGCCACCTCAGGGGGATGTAACGTCCCTCCAGGACACAGCCTCTCGTGACATCACACATCCCCCTCCTCGGGACCGACGTCCTCGTCGGGGTAAAGGCAGCGAAGAAGGCATCACGCCGGGAGAGGGCGTCCGCATTGCCGTGGTGCTTGCCAGCCTGCTCTCTCTTCAACTCCTCCACCTCTAGGACCAGGGACTCAGCCTCCTGTTGTCTCTCCTTGAGTTTCTTACTGAACGCATCAGCCTTGGTTTTAGCAGAGTTTAGCTTCTGTTGAGCAGCTTTCAGTTCCTTCTCTCTCTCTGCCTCCGCATTCTTCATCTTGTTCTCCAACACCTTGTACTTCTCCTCTGCCTTCTTCTGGACCTCCTTACTACTGCGCAGGGTCTCCTCACACTCCTCGATGGTCCTGCGCAGCCTCTCCAGCTCCTCCTGTTGCTTATGGAAGGAGCTCTGTTGGAGTTTAGCCTGGAGGATATCTAACTCTTCTGTCTTCATGTCTAACTGTTGCTTTAACAAACGATACCTCTCAGCGGTCCCCTTCAGACCAGACAGTTCTTTGTCCAGATTCTGTAGCTCCGTCTCTGTGTCGGTCTGGGCACCTGCCATCCCTATCCGAGCCCGGGCGGGAGTGAGTAACTCGGAGGATTGCACCGGAGCCTTCCCAGGATGAGTCTTGCCTCTCCGTTTCCGAGGTACTCGGGTTATCCTCTCCTGAGACTCTCTCCAGAGTGGGTAAAAGGCTGGGCAGTCTCGTCCAATTAGGACAGGGACGGGAGGGGAATCAACCACCCCCCGCCGTCGTGTGTATGGTTCCCCGTGTGCTGGTCATTGTAAGTTCAGTAATGGGGTATTCTCTGGTGTCCCCATGGACACAGGAAACTGGGAGGACTTTCCCCGGGGTCAGACACGTTGGGCCCACCAAATCCTTACGCACCAGGGTGGCCCGGCTACCAGAATCCAGTAAGGCCTCCACATCATGGTGATTCACAGTTACCGGGCAGGTGGGGGTCGATCTGGGCCGCCATCTACGACTCCCAAGAGCGAGGCAACACGGTGGGTGGGTGCTGAGCTGGAGGACTCCGCAGTGGGCATAGGTTCATCGGCTGGTTTCCCACACTGCCAGGAGATATGTCCCATCTCCCCACACCGGTAACACTGTCGAGTTTCCCCCTCCTGGTGTACTCTTCTTGGACCCGCCTGGTTTCTGGCTCCCCCTGGAGCCGGGATAAGTCCTGACGTGGCTGGGTTCGAGACCTTGGGGTCCTTTGGACGGGTTCTTCCCATTTGTGGTGGGGCCGCACTCCTGGGGTCTTTTCGGGAAGCATTCAGCATCTCCGCTGTGGCCTGGTACTTTTCCACAGCTTCCACGGTCAGATCAGCCGTGGTCAAGGCCTGTTGACTGATGAACCGTTTTGCCTCATAAGGCAGGGCGCGTAGGTAACGATCCACCACAACGGCCTCCACCACCGCTGCTGCTGTATTCCTCTGCGGATCCAGCCATTTCCTTGCGATTCGGACAAGTTCATGCATCTGCGCCCGAGGAGGTTGGTCTGGTTGGAAGGTCCAGCTGTGAAAGCGCTGGGCCATACCAAACTTTGTGAGTCCATATCTGCTGAGGATCTCAGACTTCAGGGCATCATAGTCAGTAACCTGGTCAGGGCCCAGGTCCCGGACAGCATTCAGCGATTCCCCGGTTAGAAAGGGGGCTAACAGACCAACCCACTGTTGCTTGGGCCAGGCTTCCCTAGTGGCCGTGGCCTCAAATGCATGCAGGTATGCCTCAATGTCATCGGTAGCTCCCATCTTAGATATAAAGTCACTTGCCTTTATTGGGCGGGTATTTTGGACAACCCTCTGTCTCTGCAACTGCAATTCCTCTGCCTTCAGAAGGTTGGCTTTCTTTTGCTCCTCCAAGAGAGCCACGTTTGCTTGCATCTGGGCTTGCTGGCCAGCAACAAGGGCTTTCAATATGTCCTCCATTTCAGTCGGCGGGGAGCCTACGGCCAACTTGGAAAACTGGGTGATCAAACCTTCGGTATCCTCCTCTGACATGCACTATTAACGCTTGAGCGTGCCCGTATTCTCCACCATCTGTGATGTCACGAGAGGCTACACAGCTTTCAGCGGGATTGCTCAAGTAGTGCAAGGAGACCAGGTTCAACCAAAACAAGGATTTTATTAAAGGTCTTGGGAAACTAACGAAATTATAACACAATTCTGTTCTCGGGTGGCTCTTAAGGGTTAACAGTTCAGGGATGTCTCTTCCACATCCAAAATCATAACTCTCCCTCGCTCAAATAACTTTTCCCCAGCCTTACTGTATTCCACGTTGCAGCTAGTGGCCAACCCAGCAAAACGTCCTTCCAAATGTCCCACACGTATTTCCACAGGTGCATATATCCAAAGGTGAGTATTTCCCAAAGGTAAGTATCTCCAAATCCTTATATTCCTCATGGAAGTGGACGTGCAGCACTCTTGTCCTCCAGAGAGCCCAGCTTGGAGACTGTGTCTCTTCACCCCCCCAAACCTTCAGCTCATCAGCTCCTCATTTGTTTCAGCTGCGTGGGAAGATTGGCCATAGAGGGGTGGAGTTCCCGACCATACCAGCAGAGGGAGCCATAGCTGTCTGGGTTTGCAGCCACCTCAGGGGGATGTAACGTCCCTCCAGGACACAGCCTCTCGTGACATCACAATATATATATATATATATATATATATATATATATATATATATATTACTACCAGTCAAAAGTTTGGACACACCTACTCATTCAAGGGTTTTTCTTTATTTTTTACATTGTAGAATAATAGTGAAGACATCAAAACTATGAAATAAAACACATGGAATCATGTAGTAACCAAAAAAAAGTGTTAAACAAATCAAAATATATTTGAGATTCTTCAAATAGCCACCCTTTGCCTTGATGACAGCTTTGCACACTCTTGGCATTCTCTCAACCAGCTTCATGAGGTAGTCACCTGGAATGCATTTCCATTAACAGGTGTGCCTTAAATGTTAATTTGTGGAATTTCTTTCCTTCTTAATGCATTTGAGCCAATCAGTTGTGTTGTGACAAGGTGTGGGGGGGGTATACAGAAGATAGCCCTATTTCGTAAAAGACCAAGTCCATATTATTATTATGGTCCTCTGTAGCTCAATGTGGTCCTCTGTAGCTCAATTGTTAGAGCATGGCGCTTGTAACACCAGGGTAGTGGGTTCGATCCTCGGGACCATCCATACGTAAAAATGTATGCACACTTTGGATAAAAGAGTCTGCTAAATGGCATATTATAAAATTATTATTATTATTATTATTATTATTATTATTATAGCAAGAACAGCTCAAATAAGCAAAGAGAAACAACAGTCCATCATTACTTTAAGACATGGAGGTCAGTCAATCTGGGAAATTTCAAGAACTTTGAACGTTTCTTGAAGTGCAGTCTCAAAAACCATCAAGCGCTATGATGAAACTGGCTCTCATGAGGACCGCCACAGGAATGGAAGACCCAGAGTTACCTCTGCTGCAGAGGATAAGTTAATTAGAGTTACCAGCCTCAGAAATTGCAGCCCAAATAAATACTTCACAGAGTTCAAGTAACAGACACATCTCAACATCAACTGTTCAGAGGGGACTGCGTGAATCAGGCCTTCATGGTCGAATTGCTGCAAAGAAACCACTACTAAAGGACACCAATAAGAAGGAGAGACTTGCGTGGGCTAAGAAACACGAGCAATGGACATTAAACCGGTGGAAATGTGTCCTTTGGTGTGGAGTCCAAATTAGAGAGTTTTGGTTCCAACCTCCGTGGCTTTGTAAGACGTGGTGTGGGTGAATGGATGATCTCCGCATGTGTATTTCCCACCGTAAAGCATGGAGGAGGAGGTGTTATGGTGTGGGGGTGCTTTGCTGGTGACACTGTCTGTGATTTATTTAGAATTCAAGGCACACTTAACCAGCATGGCTACCACAGCATTCTGCAGCGATACGCCATCCCATCTGGTTTGGACTTAGTGGGACTCATTTGATTTTCAACAGGACAATGACCCAACACACCTCCAGGCTGTGTAGGGGCTATTTGACCAAGAAGGAGAGTGATGGAGTGCTGCATCAGATGACCTGGCCTCCACAATCACCCGACCTCAACCCAATTTGAGATGGTTTGGGATGAGTTGGACTACAGAGTGAAGGAAAAGCAGCCAACAAGTGCTCAGCATATGTGGGAACTCCTTCAAGACTGTTGGAAAATAATTCCTCATGAAGTTGGTTGAGAGAATGCCAAGAGTGTGCAAAGCTGTTATCAAGGCAAAGGGTGGCTACTTTGAAAAATATAAATATATTTTGATTTGTTCAACACTTTTTTTGGTTAGTACATGATTCCATGTGTTATTTCATAGTTTTGATGTCTTCACTATTCTACAATGTAGAAAATAGTAAAAATAAAGAAAAACCCTTGAATTAGTAGGTGTCAACTTTTGACTGGTAGTGTGTGTATGTATACATTTTACATTTACATTTACGTCATTTAGCAGACGCTCTTATCCAGAGCGACTTACAAATAGGTGCATTCACCCTATAGCCAGTGGGACAACCACTTTACAATATATTTTTATTTTTTATATTTTTTATTTTATTTTATTTTTTAGGGGGGTAGAAGGATTAGTTTATCCTATCCCAGGTATTCCTTAAAGAGGTGGGGTTTCAAATGTCTCCGGAAGGTGGTGAGTGACTCCGCTGTCCTGGCGTCGTGAGGGAGCTTGTTCCACCATTGGGGTGCCAGAGCAGCGAACAGTTTTGACTGGGCTGAGCGGGAACTATGCTTCCGCAGAGGAAGGGGAGCCAGCAGGCCAGAGGTGGATGAACGCAATGCCCTCGTTTGGATGTAGGGACTGATCAGAGCCTGTATGTATGTATGTATGTATGTATGTATGTATGTATGTATGTATGTATGTATGTATGTATGTATGTATGTGTGTATGTATGTGTGTGTGTGTGTGTGTGTGTGTGTGTGTGTGTGTGTGTGTGTGTGTGTGTGTGTGTGTGTGTGTGTACAGTGGGGGGAAAAAAGTATTTAGTCAGCCACCAATTGTGTAAGTTCTCCCACTTAAAAAGATGAGAGAGGCCTGTAATTTTCATCATAGGTACACGTCAACTATGACAGACACAATGAGGGAAAAAAATCCAGAAAATCACATTGTAGGATTTTTAATGAATTTATTTGCAAATTATGGTGGAAAATATGTATTTGATCAATAACAAAAGTTTCTCAATACTTTGTTATATACCCTTTGTTGGCAATGACACAGGTCAAACGTTTTCTGTAAGTCTTCACAAGGTTTTCACACACTGTTGCTGGTATTTTGGCCCATTCCTCCATGCAGATCTCCTCTAGAGCAGTGATGTTTTGGGGCTGTCGCTGGGCAACACGGACTTTCAACTCCCTCCAAAGATTTTCTATGGGGTTGAGATCTGGAGACTGGCTAGGCCACTCCAGGACCTTGAAATGCTTCTTACGAAGCCACTCCTTCGTTGCCCGGGCGGTGTGTTTGGGATCATTGTCATGCTGAAAGACCCAGCCACTTTTCATCTTCAATGCCCTTGCTGATGGAAGGAGGTTTTCACTCAAAATCTCACGATACATGGCCCCATTAATTCTTTCATTTACACGGATCAGTCGTCCTGGTCCCTTTGCAGAAAAACAGCCCCAAAGCATGATGTTTCCACCCCCATGCTTCACAGTAGGTATGGTGTTCTTTGGATGCAACTCAGCATTCTTTGTCCTCCAAACACGACGAGTTGAGTTTTTACCAAAAAGTTCTATTTTGGTTTCATCTGACCATATGACATTCTCCCAATCCTCTTCTGGATCATCCAAATGCACTCTAGCAAACTTCAGACGGGCCTGGACATGTACTGGCTTAAGCAGGGGGACACGTCTGGCACTGCAGGATTTGTGTCCCTGGCGGCGTAGTGTGTTACTGATGGTAGGCTTTGTTACTTTGGTCCCAGCTCTCTGCAGGTCATTCACTAGGTCCCCCCCGTGTGATTCTGGGATTTTTGCTCACCGTTCTTGTGATCATTTTGACCCCACGGGGTGAGATCTTGCGTGGAGCCCCAGATCGAGGGAGATTATCAGTGGTCTTGTATGTCTTTCATTTCCTAATAATTGCTCCCACAGTTGATCTCTTCAACCCAAGCTGCTTACCTATTGCAGATTCAGTCTTCCCAGCCTGGTGCAGGTCTACAATTTTGTTTCTGGTGTCCTTTGACAGCTCTTTGGTCTTGGCCATAGTGGAGTTTGGAGTGTGACTGTTTGAGGTTGTGGACAGGTGTCTTTTATACTGATAACAAGTTCAAACAGGTGCCATTAATACAGGTAACGAGTGGAGGACAGAGGTGCCTCTTAAAGAAGAAGTTACAGGTCTGTGAGAGCTAGAAATCTTGCTTGTTTGTAGGTCACCAAATACTTATTTTCCACCATAATTTGCAAATAAATTCATAAAAAATCATACAATGTGATTTTCTGGAAAAAAAATTCTAATTTTGTCTGTCATAGTTGACATGTACCTATGATGAAAATTACAGGCCTCTCTCATCTTTTTAAGTGGGAGAACTTGCACAATTGGTGGCTGACTAAATACTTTTTTTCCCCACTGTATGCATGTGTGTGTGTATATATATATATATATATATATATATATATATATATATATATATATATATATATATATATATGCAACCAATTTAACAGGCCAACGTGACAGTCGTACACTACTCACCTTTTCGGTCTCAGAACATTGAGTGGGCTTGAGGTAAACTCAAAATGGTCACCACGTGCCTATTGAAAGTATACACACACTCCCCTTGCACAGTCTCCACATTTCGCTGCCCCAAAAAACCCCAAAGGTGATTACATAGGATGTCTTTTCTTAAAGATCTACACAACCTACTCCACGTTTTCAAAGTGAAAGAAAACGCTATGACTTTTTCCAAATGAACAACATATATCCATTGTTTTTGTCAAAATTGCTCAAGCTCAGAAAATGTTTGCCCTGTCATTGATGGACAGCAATATTCAAAACTTTAGTCATGACTGAGACTGGACCACTCAGGAACACTCAACTCCTCTTGGGAAGCCATTCTAGTGTGTCTTTGGCATTAAAATATGTGTAACTGTCTTGCTGAAAAATAAAACTCTATCCCCGCTAACATTTTACCTTGGCTTTGCTCCTTTCATATTTATTTGATCCTGACAAACTCCCCAGTCCCTGCTTGTGAAAAGCATACCCATAACATGATGCTGCTTCCACATTACATGAAAATACAGAGGATCAACTTTGCATTCACTCCACATTACTGGCTTGTAAGACAAAGTGTAAAGAAGGAAGCCTGCATTGTAAAACATTATTCAGGATTAGTAAATATTCAGGTTTCTTTTCTTACTTTTAATATTTGATTACCTTCATTTTTGTGTTAAAAAAGCATGACATTCTAAAATGTGAATTCAATTTAATATACTGTTTTAATTTAAGAATTCAAAGTTTTTGCATCAACTTGCCATGTGGCTCCGTTTTTTAGAGGATTGTGGGTAATTCAACATTTTTAGACTGATACTTTTTCTTAACGTTATCAGCATGTTTGAAGAAAGAAAAGCATATATATCAGTATTAAGCAGTTTGTTGTGCTATGAGGTGTAATGGATCATGATGAACGGATTTCAAAACCATCTGGCAAATTGACGTTCAAAGATGAGACTACCCATTCCCACCATCAACAAGGTCATGGGCACAACCCTTAATGCTAGAGGCACATGCATCATCGTTCAATGCTTGCAGTTCTACCTCCACTGACTGCTAGTGGAATGAGCACTGTGTTCAGCAATGCCTGCTAGTTGGTCCCCCTAGTTGATGAAGTAGATCTAATGAATAACAGTTTTGGAATTGATAAAATTAAGCTTGATCTAAGCCATTTTTTTGATGTTGGACTGAACTTGGTGTTTCAAACACTATACTATACATGTTGAAAATAGTTACCTAGAACATATCCTGTGTTAAAAAATCCACTCCAAATCATCCATTCTGTTTGCAACAAGGCCGTTAAGTAATACTGCAAGACAACACGGCAAAGACATGAACTTTTTGGCCTAAATTAAAAAAACTACAGGCTTGGGTCAAATCCAATACAACACAACACAGAGTGAAACCCTCTAATTTTAATATATATCTATATATCTACACACACACACACTACTGTTCAAAAGTTTGGGGTCACTTAGAAATGACCTTGTTTGGTCTGCTTCTCAAAAATGTTCTTTTTTGTGATCCGAACACCTCGAACTTCGATTAGTCTGTCCATAACTCTTTTTTCCAATCTTCCTCTGTCCAGTGTGTGTTCTTTTGCCCATCTTAATATTTTCTTTTTATTGGCCAGTCTGAGAGATGGCTTTTTCTTTGCATCTCTGCCTAGAAGGTCAGCATCCCAGAGTCGCCTCTTCACTGTTGACGTTGAGACTGGTGTTTTGCGGGTACTATTTAATGAAGCTGCCAGTTGAGGACCTGTGAGGAGTCTGTTTCTCAAACTAGACACTAATGTATTTGTCCTCTTGCTCAGTTGTGCACCGGGGCCTCCCACTCCTCTTTTTATTCTGGTTAGAGCCAGTTTGCGCTGTTCTGTGAAGGGAGTAGTACACAGCGTTGTACGAGATCTTCAGTTTCTTGGCAATTTCTCGCATGGAATAGCCTTCATTTCTCAGAACAAGAATAGACTGCCGAGTTTCAGAAGAAAGTTATTTGTTTCTGGCCATTTTGAGCCAGTAATCGAACCCACTATTGCTGACGCTCCAGATACTCAACTAGTCTCAAGAAGGCCAGTTTTATTGCTTCTTTAATCAGCACAACAGTTTTCAGCTGTGCTAACATAATTGCAAAAGGGTTTTCTAATGATCAATTAGCCTTTTTAAAATGATAAACTTGGATTAGCAAACACAACGTGTCATTGGAACACTGGACTGATGGTTGCTGATAATGGGCCTCTAAAAAAAATCTGCCATTTCCAGCTACAATAGCCATTTACAACATTAGCAATGTCTACACTGTATTTCTGATCAATTTGATGTTAACTTAATGGACAAAAAAATTGCTTTTCTTTCGATAACAAGGACATTTCTAAGTGACCCCAAACTTTTAAGCAGTAGTGTATATATTAAAACATTAAGACATGATCACTGAAAGTAACTGATCAAAAAGATGAAGTAGATCTAATGAATAACAGTTTTGGAATTGATAAAATTAAGCTTGATCTAAGCCATTTTTTTGATGTTGGACTGAACTTGGTGTTTCAAACACTATACTATACATGTTGAAAATAGTTACCTAGAACATATCCTGTGTTAAAAAATCCACTCCAAATCATCCATTCTGTTTGCAACAAGGCCGTTAAGTAATACTGCAAGACAACACGGCAAAGACATGAACTTTTTGGCCTAAATTAAAAAAACTACAGGCTTGGGTCAAATCCAATACAACACAACACAGAGTGAAACCCTCTAATTTTAAGTGTTGTGGTGGCAGCATCATGTTATGGGTATGCTTGTCAACTGCAGGGACTGGGGAGTTTGTCAGGATCAAAATAAATATATGAAAGAGCAAAGCCCAGGTCAAATGTTGGCGGAAAACCCGCGGTTGTCTTTTAAAAATCTAACCCTGTGATAATTACACATTGTAATGCAAAAACCACACCAAAATGGCTTTCCAATAAGTATTGAGTGTCCCTGAATGGTCCAGTCTCAGCCCTGACTTAAATCTGCTTGAAAATCAGAGACAAGGTTTGAATATTGCTGTCCATCAATGATTCCCAACCAAATGTACTGATCTTGAGCAATTTTGACACAAACTATGGGTATACAGGTAACTGCCAAAATAAAGGAAACACCAACATAGTGTCGTAATAGAGTGTTGGGTAACCATGAGCCAGAACAGCTTCAATGCGCCTCCCGAGTGGCGCAGTGGTCTAAGGCACTGCATCACAGTGCTTGAGGTGTCACTACAGACCCGGGTTCGATCCCGGGCTGTGTCGCAGTCGGCAAAATTGGCCCAGCGTCGTCCGGGTTAGGGGAGGGTTTGGCCGGCCGGGATTTCCTTGTCCCGTCGCGCTCTAGCAACTCCTTGTGGCGTGCCTGGCGCCTGAAAGCTGAATTTGGTCGCCAGCTGGATGGTGTTTCCTCCGACACATTGGTGCGGCTGGCTTCCTTGTTAAGCGAGCAGTGTGTCAAGAAGCAGTGCGGCTTGGCAGGGTCGTGTTTCGGAGGACGCACGGCTCTCGACCTTCGCCTCTCCCGAGTCTGTACGGGAGTTGCAGCGATGGGACAAGACTGTAACTACCAATTTGGATATCACAAAAAAAAAAAAAAAAAAAAATGCTTCAATGCACCTTGTCATAGATTCTACAATTGTCTGGAATTCTATTGGAGGGATGCGGCACCATTCTTCCACGAGAAATTCCATCATTTGGTGTTTTGTTGATGGTGGTGGAAAACGCTGTCTCGGGCGCCGCTCCAGAAAGTGTTCAATTGGGTTTAGATCTGGTGACTGTGACGGCCATGGCATATGACATTATTCGTTTTCATGCTCATCAAACCATTCAGTGACCACTTGTGCCCTGTGGATGGGGGCATTGTCATCCTATGTGGGCATAGCCATGGTAGCCAAAATAATGGCCAACCCAGCATTTTTATACATGACCCCAAGCTGGATGCTAATGCTTAATTAACTAGGTTGGCAGGTAGCCTAGCGATTTTAAGAGCGAATCCAGATCCGACTAGGTGACAAATCGGATGTGCCCTTGAGCAAGGCACTTAACCCTAGTTGTCGCTCTGGATAAGAGTGTCTGCTAAATGATTAAAATGTAAAACTTTAATTTAGGAACCACACCTGTGTGGAAGCACATGCTTTCAATATACTTTTTATCCTTCATTTACTCAAGTGTTTCCATTATTTTGGCAGGTACGATTTTCGCTTATTTCTTTCACTTTTAAAATGTGGAGTAGTTTGTGTAGAGCTGTAGGAAAAAAATCCCTATTTAATCCCTTTTTTTTAAATTGTATTTTAAGGCAGCAAAATGTGAAGACTGGAAGGGGTGTGTAGACTCACTAGCGACTGTATAATCAGTTTGGAAAAAATAAACTAAATGTTAATGAATTTCTTCCTGTAAAATGTCATTACCATCCCCTAAGTGTTTCATCTTAATAACATAGCTCAATATAATATGAATGTAAGGGTTATATAAATGGATTTGCTCCCTCAAGTGACTTCCTGATTCTCTATTAAGTTTTAATAGGCTACATTTGAAGTGCCTCTGGTTTCCCTCGAATACTTCCCCCGTCTTGCCACTTTTAACATGTTCCGGTTGGCAGTGTGAAGAGGGTAGCGGTAAAGCCCAAATTCAACGGTCAGAGTTTGTGTTTTTCACCTGACTTTTTCAGAGTGATGGTGAACTAACCATTGTTTCCTTTCTCCCTCGCTCTCTAGTCTCCATCGACTCCATCCGAGAGGTGTGCGAGGGTAAGCAGTCGGAGATCTTCCAGCGCTACTCTGAGGGCAGCTTTGATCCCAACTGCTGTTTCAGCCTGTACTACGGCGAGCGCTTGGAGTCCCTGGACTTGGTCTCCAGCACGGGCGAGGAAGCACGCACCTGGATCACCGGCCTCAAGTACCTGGTGGCAGGCATCAGCGACGAGGACAGCCTGGCCAAGAGGCAGCGCACCCGCGACCAATATCCTTACCTGGGCATGTTCAGCTGTCTCTGGGCACGGGTTTAGTCATCGGAGAGCAGGGTCATATTCATTAGTGCACACTGTAGCAAAACGTTTTGCAACATAAAAGGAGCCCTTGTAATTGGACAAGTTCAGTTGGTCCCTCCCACTTTTCTTCCCTTGCCTTGTGAATACGACCCACAGGTCAATTGGATTTCCATTCAGTCAGGTCAGGAGAGGAATTCATGTGCCATTTTTGTAGGGGTTTAACTGTACACGTATTCGTACCGAACCGTAAGGTACTGGGACCTCTCTGTTTGGCCCACACTGTGAACCCGAATGAATACAGACACTACCGTTCAGAAGTTTGGGGTCATTTAGAAATGTCCTTGTTTTCAAAAGAAAAGCAATTTTTTTGTCCATTTTAAAATAACATCAAATTGATCAGAAATCAAATCAAATCAAATTTTATTGGTCACATGCGCCGAATACAACAGGTGCAGACATTACAGTGAAATGCTTACTTACAGCCCTTAACCAACAGTGCATTTATTTTTAATAAAAAAAGTAAAAATAAAACAACAACAAAAAAAGTGTTGAGAAAAAAAGAGCAGAAGTAAAATAAAATAACTGTAGGGAGGCTATATATACAGGGGGGTACCGGTGCAGAGTCAATGTGCGGGGGCACCGGCTAGTTGAGATAGTTGAAGTAATATGTACATGTGGGTAGAGTTAAAGTGACTATGCATAAATAATTAACAGAGTAGCAGCAGCGTAAAAAGGATGGGGTGGGGGGGCAGTGCAAATAGTCCGGGTAGCCATGATTAGCTGTTCAGGAGTCTTATGGCTTGGGGGTAGAAGCTGTTGTGAAGTCTTTTGGACCTAGACTTGGCACTCCGGTACCGCTTGCCGTGCGGTAGCAGGGAGAACAGTCTATGACTAGGGTGGCTGGAGTCTTTGACAATTTTGAGGGCCTTCCTCTGACACCGCTTGGCCCCAGTGATGTACTGGGCCGTACGCACTACCCTCTGTAGTGCCTTGCGGTCGGAGGCTAAGCAGTTGCCATACCAGGCGGTGATGCAACCAGTCAGGATGCTCTCGATGGTGCAGCTGTATAATTTTTTGAGGATCTGAGGACCCATGCCAAATCTTTTCAGTCTCCTGAGGGGGAATAGGCTTTGTCGTGCCCTCTTCACGACTGTCTTGGTGTGTTTGGACCATGATAGTTCGTTGGTGATGTGGACACCAAGGAACTTGAAGCTCTCAACCTGTTCCACTACAGCCCCGTCGATGAGAATGGGGGCGTGCTCAGTCCTCTTTTTTTTCCTGTAGTCCACAATCATCTCCTTTGTCTTGGTCACGTTGAGGGAGAGGTTGTTGTCCTGGCACCACACGGCCAGGTCTCTGACCTCCTCCCTATAGGCTGTCTCATCGTTGTCGGTGATCAGGCCTACCACTGTTGTGTAGTCGGCAAACTTAATGATGGTGTTGGAGTCGTGCCTGGCCAT
Organism: Coregonus clupeaformis; assembly: GCF_020615455.1. Lineage (NCBI taxonomy): Eukaryota > Metazoa > Chordata > Actinopteri > Salmoniformes > Salmonidae > Coregonus > Coregonus clupeaformis. Next base: position 50,517,770 of record NC_059215.1, read on the forward strand.
GCAGTCATGGGTGAACAGAGAGTACAGGAGGGGGACTGAGCACGCACCCCTGAGGGGCCCCCCGTGTTGAGGATCAGTGTGGCAGATGTGTTGTTACCTACCCTTACCACCTGGGGGCGGCCCGTCAGGAAGTCCAGGATCCAGTTGCAGAGGGAGGTGTTTAGTCCCAGGATCCTTAGATTAGTGATGAGCTTAGAGGGCACTATGGTGTTGAATGCTGAGCTGTAGTCAATGAATAGCATTCTCACGTAGGTGTTCCTCTTGTCCAGGTGGGAAAGGGCAGTGTGGAGTGCAATAGAGATTGCATCATCTGTGGATCTGTTGGGGCGGTATGCAAATTGGAGTGGGTCTAGGGTTTCTGGGATAATGTTGTTGATGTGAGCCATGAGCAGCCTTTCAAAGCACTTCATGGCTACAGACGTCAGTGCAACGGGTCGTTAGTCATTTAGGCAGGTTATCTTAGAGTCCTTGGGCACGGGGACTATGGTGGTCTGCTTGAAACATGTTGGTATTACAGACTCAGTCAGGGACATGTTGAAAATGTCAGTGAAGACACTTGCCAGTTGGTCAGCACATGCTCGGAGTACACGTCCTGGTAATCCGTCTGGCCCTGCGGCCTTGTGAATGTTGACCTGCTTAAAAGTCTTACTCACATCGGCTACGGAGAGCGTGATCACATAGTCATCCGGAACAGCTGGTGCTCTCACGCATGCTTCAGTGTTGCTTGCCTCGAAGCGAGCATAGAAGTGGTTTAGCTCGTCTGGTAGGCTTGTGTCACTGGGCAGCTCGTGGCTGTGCTTCCCTTTGTAGTCTGTAATAGTTTTCAAGCCCTGCCACATCCGACGAGCGTCAGAGCCAGTGTAGTACGATTCAATCTTGTTAATGTTGTAAATGGCTATTGTAGCTGGAAACGGCTGATTTTTAATGGAATATCTACATAGGCGTACAGAGGTCCATTATCAGCAACCATCAGTCCTGTGTTCCAATGGCACATTGTGTTTATCATTTTAAAAGTCTAATTGATCATTAGAAAACCCTTTTGCAATTATGTTAGCACAGCTGAAAACTGTTGTGCTGATTAAAGTAGCAATAAACTGGCCTTCTTGAGACTAGTTGAGTATCTGGAGCATCAGCAATTGTGGGTTCGATTACAGGCTCAAAATGGCCAGAAACAAAAACTTTCTTCTGAAACTCGTCAATCTATTCTTGTTCTGAGAAATGAAGCCTATTCCATGCGAGAAATTGCCAAGAAACTGAAGATCTCGTACAACGCTGTGTACTACTCCCTTCACAGAACAGCGCAAACTGGCTCTAACCAGAATAGAAAGAGGAGTGGGAGGCCCCGGTGCACAACTGAGCAAGAGGACAAATAAATTAGTGTCTAGTTTGAGAAACCGACTCCTCACAGGTCCTCAACTGGCAGCTTCATTAAATAGTACCCGCAAAAGACCAGTCTCAACGTCAGCAGTGAAGAGACGACTCCGGGATGCTTACCTTCTAGGCAGAGTTGCAAAGAAAAAGACATATCTCAGACTGGCCAATAAAAATAAAAGATTAAGATGGGCAAAATAACACACACTGGACAGAGGAAGATTGGAAAAAAGTGTTATGAACAGACTAATCGAAGTTTGAGGTGTTCGGATCACAAAGAAGAACATTTGTGAGAAGCAGACCAAATGAAAAGATGCTGGAGGAGTGCTTGATGCCATCTGTCAAGCATGGTGGAGGCAATGTGATGGTCTGGGGGTGCTTTGGTGGTGGTAAAGTGGGAGATTTGTACAGGGTAAAAGGGATCTTGAAGAAGGAAGGCTATCACTCCATTTTGCAACGCCATGCCATACCCTGTGGACGGCACTTGAGTGGAGCCAATTTCCTCCTACAACAGGACAATGACCCAAAGTACAGCTCCAAACTATGCAATAACTATTTAGGGAAGAAGCAGTCAGCTGGTATTCTGTCTATAATGGAGTGGCCAGCACAGTCACCGGATCTTAACCCTATTGAGCTGTTGTGGGAGCAGCTTGACCGTATGGTACATAAGAAGTGCCCATCAAGCCAATCCAACTTGTGGGAGGTGCTTCAGGAAGCGTGGGGTGAAATCTCTGTAAAACAACTGTAACAATAAATGTTGACACACTTACGCCGACATCACGCCGTTATTCCTACCAACTGAGCAAGATGGAACCCCCCCCCCAAGATATGGAGTCGGGAGTACCAACACTTTGGATTTTCTTCAATGAGAAAACAAATAAACAACAGTAACTGTCATTGTACCGAAACTGAAACGAACCATGACCCCCAAAACCGCAATGCTTACCGAACTTTTCAATACTTGAATCGGTTGTGAATAATGTTATCACGCATGTACACACAGTGCACTCCACTCTTACACACACACGTTGTTTCTCTCCCCACACACACACACAGACTGACATGGATTGGATACACACTGCGGCTTCGGCATGCCACCGAGCCTGACATGCTGATGAAAGGAGTAAGAGCTGTGTTAGAGATCAGAAGGTTTTGCGTTGTTTCACAACTGTTTGGGCTCTGAACAGAGATTCACTTAGACGACCTTCGCTAAATATTGTGAACCACGCTAGCTGTAAACTTTCTGTTGCAGTCTATACTTGATCGATCGATGAAGCGATTAATCAATTCATGTGACCAGCTGTGCATAGTTCATGGGACAGTTCTCTTACAAAGGACTATTTAAAACAAAGTATGACATCAGTAGGTTGTTGTTGTTGTCCGTTGTGTGTGTTATCTATCCTTAACCCCTGGTTGGTTGGTACGTGGCTGAAGCAGACGTTTACGGAGGCAGATAAGAACGGCGATGGAAGCCTGAGCATCAGCGAGGTCCTGCAGCTCCTCCACAAGCTCAACGTCAACCTACCCCGCCAGAAAGTTAAGCAGATGTTTAAGGTACACTACAATCATTTTTTAATGTGTGTGTGTATATATATATATATATATTTGTAAAGTATTTCCTGACTAATATTGAACAGATAGAGAGGATCACAGTGGTGAAAGATAGAGGTTGTGTCAAAGGGCAATCGGCCGGATTCGAACCCGTGCCGACAATGTAGACGTGTACCGGAGGCAAGGGCATTACCGCTAGACCAGCCAGGCCATACTATGGTCATATTTTTTAAATAATAATAATAATAATTTTGCTTTTATATAACTTTTTATTACAAAGAATATCAAAGTGCTTAGAAGCAAAATAAACAGGCAATTAGAATTAAAGGCTGCAGGCGGCTTTTAAGGAGCGATGGACAATTACCCTTGATTTCTTAGCTAGCTTGGCTCAGTCTGTGTGGATACACGTCCTGTTCACCCTGTTAGCATCCACTCAGGTCCGAGAAATGACAAGACCGCTTTCTCCAAATGAGCCAGTCATGGTGAATAAAAAGAAAGTGCTGTGGCTTCATTATTTCACAACTTTTAAATTGAGTTCATTTAACATCCTCAGTCATTCACACAGGACTTGACCTTTTGCAAAGCTATTTGAATGACTCACTTAGTGGGAATGGAGATGTGTCGTTGTGACAGATTTGTCACAGGAAACTATATAACAGGAAAGGCAATTGAGAGGCACCCAGAAATTGCTGTTATGCCTAGTTCATAATGACTCCTGGGCTCCTTCTCAATTCATCCTTCCTAGATTCCTTGCATCCTCTATCCTTGCCTCCTTCTCAAAACACTTTAGAGAAGAAGGTCTGATGGAAGGGTCCTTGGACTTTTCACTTAGAAAACAGGCTAGGCTATTAGCTACAATCTCCCAGCCATGTCATAGCCTAGTGAAGCCAGAGGGTCCTTTGACAGCATGGCACTGCTAGTATTAGTGAGTTAGCAGTGTGTTATCATGTTGGTAGTCTGTTAGCACTGGCGTCCGTGGCTGTTTCTTCACCCCAGCCTGTGGCGTAGCGAGCTTTTTTAAAATTTATTTTTTATTTAACCAGGTAAGCCAGTTGAGAACAAGTTCTCATTTACAACTGCGACCTGGCCAAGATGAAGCAAAGCAGTGCGATTAAAAACAACAACAGAGTTACATATGGAATAAACAAAACGTACAGTCAATTACCCAATAGAAAATCTATATACAGTGAGCTGCACTAAGCCCCGCCACCCTTGGGGGTCACCCATATGGTGCGTTTGAAAGCAGATGGCCTCTGGTGTAACACACGGTAACACATCAGGGACCAATCTGGACTTTGGTGTGTGGGTGAGTGTACACTTTCTTGCTATACTTAGTGTAGCGCATTAAGTATTTTTCTCAGCCTCTCGCGCTCAAGACATTGACTTCCTTTCAGATAGCCTGTTCGGTGTTGAGACACTGAGGTACGTTGTTTCCACGAGGCACTCTTCTTCCCGTCCGTTGAGCATGCCGGCGTCTGGGTTTGTCCTGGGTCCTAAAATTTGATTATGTCACGTGCGCCAAATACAACGGGTGTAGATTTAACCGTGAAATGCTTGCTTACGAGCCCTTCCCTACGATGCAGAGTTAACAAAATAGAAAGTAGTAACACGAGGAATAAAATACACAAGAATAGAGCTACAGTGGGGAGAACAAGTATTTGATACACTGCTGATTTTGCAGGTTTTCCTACTAACAAAGCATGTAGAGGTCTGGAATTTTTATCGTAGGTACAATTCAACTGTGAGAGACGGAATCTAAAACAAAAGTCCAGAAAATCACATTGTATGATTTTTAAGTAAATAATTTGCATTTTATTGCATGACATAAGTATTTGATCAACTACCAACCAGTAAGAATTCCGGCTCTCACAGACCTGTTAGTTTTTCTTTAAGAAGCCCTCCTGTTCTCCACTCATTACCTGTATTAACTGCACCTGTTTGAACTCGTTACCTGTATAAAAGACACCTGTCCACACACTCAATCAAACAGACTCCAACCTCTCCACAATGGCCAAGACCAGAGAGCTGTGTAAGGACATCAGGGATACAATTGTAGACTTTCACAAGGCTGGGATGGGCTGGACAATAGGCAAGCAGCTTGGTGAGAAGGCAACAACTGTTGGCGCAATTATAAGAAAATGGAAAAAGTTCAAGATGACGGTCAATCACCCTCGGTCTGGGGCTCCATGCAAGATCTCACCTCGTGGGGCATCAATGATCATGAGGAAGGTGAGGGATCAGCCCAGAACTACACGGCAGGACCTGGTCAATGACCTGAAGAGAGCTGGGACCACAGTCTCAAAGAAAACCATTAGTAACACACTACGCCGTCATGGATTAAAATCCTGCAGCGCACGCAAGGTCCCCCTGCTCAAGCCAGCGCATGTCCAGGCCCGTCTGAAGTTTGCCAATGACCATCTGGATGATCCAGAGGAGGAATGGGAGAAGGTCATGTGGTCTGATGAGACAAAAATAGAGCTTTTTGGTCTAAACTCCACTCGCCGTGTTTGGAGGAAGAAGAAGGATGAGTACAACCCCAAGAACACCATCCCAACCGTGAAGCATGGCGGTGAAAACATCATTCTTTGGGGATGCTTTTCTGCAAAGGGGACAGGACGACTGCACCGTATTGAGGGGAGGATGGATGGGGCCATGTATCGCGAGATCTTGGCCAACAACCTCCTTCCCTCAGTAAGAGCATTGAAGATGGGTGGTGGCTGGGTCTTCCAGCATGACAACGACCCGAAACACACAGCCAGGGCAACTAAGGAGTGGCTCCGTAAGAAGCATCTCAAGGTCCTGGAGTGGCCTAGCCAGTCTCCAGACCTGAACCCAATAGAAAATCTTTGGAGGGAGCTGAAAGTCCGTATTGCCCAGCGACAGCCCCGAAACCTGAAGGATCTGGAGAAGGTCTGTATGGAGGAGTGGGCCAAAATCCCTGCTGCAGTGTGTGCAAACCTGGTCAAGACCTACAGGAAATGTATGATCTCTGTAATTGCAAACAAAGGTTTCTGTACCAAATATGAAGTTCTGATTTTCTGATGTATCAAATACTTATGTCATGCAATAAAATGTAAATGAATTACTTAAAAATCATACAATGTGATTTTCTGGATTTTTGTTTTAGATTCAGTCTCTCACAGTTGAAGTGTACCTATGATAAACATTACAGACCTCTACATGCTTTGTAAGTAGGAAAACCTTCAAAATCGGCAGTGTATCAAATACTTGTTCTCCCCACTGTATATACAGGAAGTACCAGAACAATGTGGAGCTATATACAGGAAGTACCAGATCAATGTGCAGCTATATACAGGGAGTACCAGAACCAGATCAAGGTGGAGCTATATACAGGTAGTACCAGTACCAGATCAATGTGCAGAGGTATGATGTATTTGAGGTAGATACAGTTGAAGTCAGAAGTTTACATACACTTAGGTTGGAGTCATTAAAACTCGTTTTTCAACCACTCCACACATTTCTTGTTAACAAACTATAGTTTTGGCCAGTCGGTTTGGACATCTACTTTGTGCATGACACAAGTAATTTTACCAACAATTGTTTACAGACAGATTATTTCACTTATAATTCACTGTATCACAATTCCAGTGGGTCAGAAGTTTACATACACTAAGTTGACTGTGCCTTTTAAACAGCTTGGAAAATTCCAGAAAATGATGTCATGGTTTTAGAAGCTTCTGATAGGCTAATTGACATAATTTGAGTCCATTGGAGGTGTACCTGTGGATGTATTTCAAGGCCTACCTTCAAACTCAGTGCCTCTTTGCTTGACATCATGGGAAAATCAAAAGAAATCAGCCAAGACCTTTGAAAAAAAATGGTAGACCTCCACAAGTCTGGTTCATCCTTGGGAGCAATTTCCAAACGCCTGAAGGTACCACGTTCATCTGTACAAACAATAGTATGCAAGTATAAACACCATGGGACCACGAAGCTGTCATACCGCTCAGGAAGGAGACACGCTCTGTCTCCTAGAGATGAGCGTACTTTGGTGCGAAAAGTGCAAATCAATCCCAGAACAACAGCAAAGGACCTTGTGAAGATGCTGGAGGAAACAGGTACAAAAGTATCTATATCCACAGTAAAACGAGTCCTATATCGACATAACCTGAAAGGCCGCTCAGCAAGGAAGAAGCCACTGCTCCAAAACCGCCATAAAAAAAGCCAGACTACGGTTTGCAACTGCACATGGGGACAAAGATTGTACTTTTTGGAGAAACATTCTCTGGTCTGATGAAACAAAAATGGAACTGTTTGGCCATAATGACCATCGTTATTTTTGGAGGAAAAAGGGGGGGCTTGCAAGCCGAAGAACACATTTTACATTTTAGTCATTAGCAGACTAAAATGTAAAATGTGTTCTTCGACAACCGTGAAGCACGGGGGTGGCAGCATCATGCTGTGGGGGTGCTTTGCTGCAGGAGGGACTGGTGCACTTCACAAAATAGATGGCATCATGAGGAAGGAAAATTATGTGGATATATTGAAGCAACATCTCAAGACATCAGTCAGGAAGTTGAAGCTTGGTCGCAAATGGGTCTTCCAAATGGACAATGACCCCAAGCATACTTCCGAAGTTGTGGCAAAATGGCTTAAGGACAACAAAGTCAAGGTATTGGAGTGGCCATCACAAAGCCCTGACCTCAATCCTATAGAAAATGTGTGGGCAGAACTGAAAAAGCGTGTGCGAGCAAGGAGGCCTACAAACCTGACTCACTTACACCAGGTCTGTCAGGAGGAATGGGCCAAAATTCACCCAATTTATTGTGGGAAGCTTGTGGAAGGCTACCCGAAACGTTTGACCCAAGTTAAACAATTTAAAGGCAATGCTACCAAATACTAATTGAGTGTATGTAAACTTCTGACCCACTGGGAATGCGATGAAATAAATAAAAGCTGAAATAAATCATTCTCGCTACTATTATTCTGACATTTCACATTCTTAAAAGAAAATGGTGATCGTGTGGTCCTCTGTAGCTCAGCTGGTAGAGCACGGCGCTTGTAATGCCAAGGTAGTGGGTTCGATCCCCGGGACCACCCATACACAAAAAATGTATGCACGCATGACTGTAAGTCGCTTTGGATAAAAGCGTCTGCTAAATGGCATATTATTATTATTATTATTATATCCTAACTGACCTAAGACAGGGAATTGTTACTAGGATTAAATGTCAGGAATTGTGAAAAACTGAGTTTAAATGTATTTGGCTAAGGTGTACGTAAACCTCCGTCTTCAACTATGCATGTACATGAAGACAGGGTAAAGTGACTAGGCATCAGGATAGATAATAATAAGGTATATGAGGTAGATATGTACATGAAGGCAGGGTAAAGTGACTAGGCATCAGGATAGATAATAATAAGGTATATGAGGTAGATATGTACATGAAGGCAGGGTAAAGTGACTAGGCATCAGGATAGATAATAATAAGGTATTGGAGGTAGATATGTATATGAAGGCAGGGTAAAGTGACTAGGCATCAGGATAGATAATAATAAGGTATTTGAGGTAGATATGTACATGAAGGCAGGGTAAAGTGACTAGGCATCAGGATAGATAATAATAAGGTACTTGAGGTAGATATGTACATGAAGGCAGGGTAAAGTGACTAGGCATCAGAACAGATAATAATAAGGTATTTGAGGTAGATATGTACATGAAGGCAGGGTAAAGTGACTAGGCATCAGGATAGATAATAATAAGAGTTAAATAAAGAACAGAGTAGCAGCAGCATATGATGAGTGTAAAAGTATGTGTGTTTTTGTATTTGAATTGTGTGTGTGTGTGTGTGTGTGTGTGTGTGTGTTTTGTGTCAGTGTGTGTATAGTTTTGTGAAATATGCATAGTCAGTGATAATGATGCATAGTCAGATAATGAATAGTTACCCGGACTAACTGTTTACACGCTTGTCTTCTCCCCAGGAGGCAGACACTGATGACAACCAGGGCACCCTGGGTTTTGAGGAGTTCTGTTCCTTCTACAAGATGATGTCGACGCGCCACGACCTCTACCTGCTCATGCTCACTTACAGCAACCACATGGACCACCTTGACACCAGCAACCTGGCCCGCTTCCTGGAGCTCGACCAGAAGGTACAGTGAGCAGAGTTGGAGCGTATGCAGGCAGCCACACAGGCACACACAGAGGTGCGAGCATGCATGCTGCATGCATGCATGCTGGGATTAACACAGAGGTACACACAGAGGTACACACACTGCATATCCCCAGATATTGAAAAGGTATCCATGGGGACATGCCTCTGGGTTAAGTCTTGCTTTGCCCCTCCTTTAAGTCACTTTGGACCCCTTTTAAGGCATTTCTGTGACTCCACTTTTTTGTAATTGCTTGAGTCTGAGGCAAACACCTGATTTTAAGTCTCAATAATGGTAGCAACAGGATACACTTGTCGGGACAATTTTATCCGTTTTTTCCCCCCTCCTGCCTGTTTCCATGTGTCAGAAGTTTCCCTTTCAGCACATTATGCAAAAAAGCACACAATATTACTATTGAATTGCAGTGAAAAGCTCAGTTTGCCATTTTGACTCCAAGCCTTGACAAAGACCGTTAAAGAACATACGGATGGAACAGACACGTGACTGGAAAAACACCACCATCACTTTTGTATACATGCATCCCATTTCGGATGGTTATCCAATGCATTTTCTCATTCTGTGGTATGATAGAAACAGAGCCAGTACAGCTGTATCTACAGTATAGAATGATCAACTTTTCTATGTGGGAAAAGCTCATGCTACTACAAGTTAGAGGATATGTTTTTTTGCTGACATCCCACTTAGCCAACAAGCTAAGTAAACAAGGATGAATCTTCCATGTGAGTCACCCCGTAGAGACTCTGCTAGGTGACAGACAGACAGTCAGACATTTCATGGATTTGCTATTGGGGCCTAAAACAAATGCTTAATAGTGGTGGGTTATATGCATACCCAGGCCCCTACAAGGCAATTAGTATTAGCAGTACCAATTCTAAAGGCTTCGGGGGGCTAAAATAAAATGTGAGCACCTTCTATCTAATGGTTTTGCTGAAGAAGAAAAAGACTGTCAAAAAGAAAAAAAATGAAAGGAGCGGTATTTAATGAATTAGCTCTGTGCTTTATAACGAGCGTGTGGTTTTTTGGCTAATTTGCAGTCAGCCAAATGGAGTGGGGAAAATATGCATTTTTTTTTTCGTGTTTGGATCCCAGTTGATGTCTAGTCTGCCCGTTTCAGAAGCTGGGCAATATTATTTGGGCTAATTGTGTTTGATGTTCCACTACTCCCTACTTCGTCGGGGAGGGTTGTGGCGGTTTAACGAGGTGAGTTATATCAAACAGGATGCAGCTAGGCTGTCTCTAGCTCCTCTCTGCTGGCATCATTAGCAACAGCTTCCCTCGGTTTCTCAGTTTAACTGTGTTTACTGCTCTCTCGCTGTGTGCGTGCATTAACTCTCCCATCTCATCACCATTTGCTGCAGCAATACCCAAAGTGTCTCCACTCTACACACTCGTTAGTCGAACCCACTTATCCACATTTACCCACTTCTTAAAAAGCCCATTAGCCTCTCGTGATAGGGAATCAGGGCAAAACCGCGGTCAGAAAGCAGTTTGATGTAAAATCCCTAATGTTTGTAGGTGACCAGGGGAAAGTGGTACAAAAGGGAGAATTAGCCCTTTCGCTAGCTAGCTTCTCATTCTGTCCTTGAAACGCCAATTTTCCCGTCGCCGTAAGTAGTCCAAGCTACTTAGCCAAAGCCTCTGTCTCCCAGGGCTAACCGCAAACATATTGAGCTAGTAGTGTGCAGCACTCAACTGGAGGAATAAAACTGGCAGTGCGACAAAGTGAGTGTCATCTCCCTGCCCCCCACCCAATTTGGGTCGGCCTGACGATGATTGACATGGATGGGTATCAGATCGACCAATCAGCCAGTTTAAAAAGCCAGCTGTCGGGCGTACAATCGGATTCTATCACAGAGATGGGGGCTATAAGCTGCATGTGAGGACATGTCCTTATTGGATTAACAGGAATTTATCTTTACCAACTCTCCCAATGTTTACTGGAATGCAGGGGGATTTTATGAAATTATTAGTTACTGTAGTCAATCTGCGTTTTTTAACTATTTGCTTATTGTGCATTTGTGTCCTTTTTCTGTTTTGTAGATGACGAAGGTGACCAAAGACCATTGCCTTGAGATTGTGAACAGATTTGAGCCATGCCCCGAGAACCAGAAGCAGGGGGTTCTGGGTATTGATGGTAAGAGCTCTCTTATTGGTTCCCTTTCTATTGTCCTTTTATCAGTCGAATGTCGAACGTCTCTCCAATCCCTCCCCCGTCTACGATGTCTCTCCAATCCCTCCCCCGTCTACAACGTCTCTCCAATCCCTCCCCCGTCTACAACGTCTCTCCAATCCCTCCCCCGTCTACAATGTCTCTCCAATCCCTCCCCCCGTCTACAACGTCTCTCCAATCCCTCCCCCCGTCTACAACGTCTCTCCAATCCCTCCCCCGTCTACAACGTCTCTCCAATCCCTTCCCCCGTCTACAACGTCTCTCCAAACCTCCCCCGTCTACAACGTCTCTCCAATCCCTCCCCCCATCTACAACGTCTCTCCAATCCCTCCCCGTCTACAACGTCTCTCCAATCCCTCCCCCCATCTACAACGTCTCTCCAATCCCTCCCCCCGTCTACAACGTCTCTCCAAACCTCCCCCGTCTACAACGTCTCTCCAATCCCTCCCCCCATCTACAACGCCTCTCCAATCCCTCCCCCCATCTACAACGTCTCTCCAATCCCTCCCCGTCTACGACGTCTCTCCAATCCCTCCCCCGTCTACGACGTCTCTCCAATCCCTCCCCCGTCTCACGTCTCTCCAATCCCTCCCCCGTCTACAATGTCTCTCTAATCCCTCCCCCCGTCTACAACGTCTCTCCAATCCCTCCCCCCGTCTACGACGTCTCTCCAAACCTCCCCCGTCTACGACGTCTCTCCAAACCTCCCCCGTCTACGACGTCTCTCCAATCCCTCCCCCGTCTACAACGTCTCTCCAATCCCTCCCCCCGTCTACAACGTCTCTCCAATCCCTCCCCGTCTACAACGTCTCTCCAATCCCTCCCCCCGTCTACAACGTCTCTCCAATCCCTCCCCCCGTCTACAACGTCTCTCCAATCCCTCCCCCGTCTACAACGTCTCTCCAATCCCTCCCCGTCTACAACGTCTCTCCAATCCCTCCCCGTCTACAACGTCTCTCCAATCCCTCCCCCGTCTACAACGTCTCTCCAATCCCTCCCCCCGTCTACAACGTCTCTCCAATCCCCCCGTCTACGTCTCTCCCACCCCCGTCTACGTCTCTCCCACCCCCGTCTACGTCTCTCCAATCCCCCCCGTCTACAACGTCTCTCCAATCCCTCCCCCCGTCTACAACGTCTCTCCAATCCCTCCCCCCGTCTACAACGTCTCTCCAATCCCTCCCCCCGTCTACGTCTCTCCAATCCCTCCCCTGTCTACAACGTCTCTCCAATCCCTCCCCCCGTCTACAAGGTCTCTCCAATCCCTCCCCCCGTCTACAACGCCTCTCCAATCCCTCCCCCCGTCTACAAGGTCTCTCCAATCCCTCCCCCCGTCTACAACGTCTCTCCAATCCCTCCCCCCGTCTACAACGTCTCTCCCTCCCCCGTCTACAACGTCTCTCCAATCCCTCCCCCGTCTACAACGTCTCTCCAATCCCTCCCCCGTCTACAACGTCTCTCCAATCCCTCCCCCGTCTACAACGCCTCTCCAATCCCTCCCCCCGTCTACAATGTCTCTCCAATCCCTCCCCCCGTCTACAATGTCTCTCCAAGCCCTCCTGAGTGATGGCTCCCATGTGGTCCTCTACAGGGTTGCATTCCCTAAGCACCAAACGGACAGAAACGGACTGAAACGGAGGCGATTACCTGGACGTTTTTGGTTGCAGAATGTTTTTAAAGTTTTGTTCTGTTTGCTTGTGACCCAGGTTTCACCAGCTACATGCGCAGCCCAGTGGGGGACATCTTCAACCCAGAGCACAATGTGGTGACCCAGGACATGTCTCAGCCGCTCTGCAACTACTTCATCGCCTCGTCCCACAACACCTACCTGATGGGGGACCAGCTCATGTCCCAGTCCCGCCTCGACATGTACGCCTGGGTGCTGCAGGCCGGCTGCCGCTGCGTGGAAGGTCTCTGACTAACGCGCACTCATACACCCAAACAAACGTTTCTGCAAGCAAGCGTGTACCCACACACATATTGTACATAGAGTTTACATACTGTTACAAATATTGTCTGTCTTGTCTTCAGTCAGAGAATGTAATGAGTCCCTAGTATGTAACCGTTTGTGTGGGGGGGGTTATTAATTAGATTTGAGTGCACTACCTTCTCATGGTTCCTCTGTTCATTCCATCCTTTCATTTTCTTTCCCTCCACTTCAGTGGACTGCTGGGACGGGCAGGACGGAGAGCCCATTGTGCACCACGGCTACACGCTGACCTCCAAGATCCTCTTCAAAGACGTCATCGAGACCATCAACAAGTACGCCTTTGTGAAAAACAAGTAAGTGCGCCGCTTCTGAATTCTTAATCTCGTTTTGTCCACAGACATCCTAGCTAGCTTCTCGGGTTAACTCCCTAACAAAAATATGATATAAATCTAAACGTTTTTATAGCACATGGAAAATGAGGTTGATTGACGTTTCGCTCGCACATAATCTGCTTTCAAGCGATCTTTTAAGCCGTGTCCTTCATCCTGAGCCTGTATGGGAGAATGAGAGGGAATGAGGCGTTGAATTAAATTGCAGTCCGCATGGCGTTTCATGAGATATTGGTCTGAGAGCTTTTTGTCATGCACGCAATAGCAAGCCTACCAACATCATTCATACATGTTAATGATGACAATATATCTTTCAGATGTAGCCTACTTTACCTTAGGATTTCTCGTATGCTCCAGATTATGGTATGCTCCAGATTATGGTATGCTCCAGATTATGGTATGCTCCAGATTATGGTATGCTCCATGTAGTGCCTTCAGAAAGTATTCATAATCCTCGATTTATTCCACATTTTGTTGCTACAGCCTGAATTCAAAATGGGTTAAATATAATTTTTTAATTACACACAATACTCCATAATGGCAAAGTGAAAACATGTTTATTTTTATTTTATTTTAGCAAATGTATTGAAAATGAAATACAGAAATATCTCATCTACATAAGTGTTCACACCCCTGAGTCAATACTTTGTAGAAGCACCTTTGGTGGCAATTACAGCTGAGAGTCTTTTTGGGTAAGTCCCTAAGAGCTTTGCACACCTGGATTGTACAATATTTGTAATATTTGCCTATTATTCTTTGTACAATTCTTCAAGCTCTGTCAAGTTGATTGTTGATCATTGCTAGACAGCCATTTTCAAGTCTTGCCATAGATGTTCAAGACGATTTAAATCATTCAATGTTGTCTTGGTAAGCAACTCCAGTGTAGATTTGGCCTTGTGTTTTAGGTTATTGTCCTGCTGAAAGGTGAATTAGTCTCCCAGTGTCTGTTGGAAAGCAGACTGAACCAGGTTTTCCTCTAGGATTTTGCCTGTGCTTGGCTCTTCCATTTATTTGTATCCTAAAAATAACTCCCTAGGCCTTGCCGATGACAAACATACCCACAACATACCCATGCTTGAAAATATGAAGAGTGGTACTCAGTGATGTGTTGGATTTGCCCCAAATCGCTTTGTATTCAGGACAAAAAGTTAATTTCTTTGCCACATTTTTTGCAGTATTACTTAAGTGCGTTGTTGCAAACAGGATGCATATTTTGGAATATTTTTATTCTGTACAGACTTCCTTTTTACTCTGTCATTTATGTTAGTATTGTGGAGTAACTACAATGTTGTTGATCCATCCTCAGTTTTCTCATCACAACCATCAAACTCTAACTGTTTTAAAGTCACCATTGGCCTCATGGTGAAATCCCTGAGCAGTTTCCTTCCTCTCCAGCAACTGAGTTAGGCAGGACGCCTGTCTCTTTGTAGTGACTGGGTGTATTGATACACCATCCAAAGCCTAATAACTTCACCATGTTTAAAGGGATATTCAGCACCTGCTTTTATTTTAATGTTTTATTTACACATCTACCAATCGGTGACCTTCTTTGTGAGACATTGAAAAACTTCTCTGGTCTTTTGAGCTTGAATCTGTGCTTGAAATTCACTACTCGATTGAGGGACCCTACAGGTGATTGTATGTGTGGGGTACAGAGATGTAGTAGTCATTCAAAAATCATGTAAACCTCTATTATTGAACACGGAATATGTCCATGCAACTTATGGGATTTGTTAAGCACCTTTTTACTCCTGAACTTATTTAGGCCTGTGATAACTAAGGGTTTGAATACTTATTGACTCAAAACATTTCAGCTTATTTATTTATGTAATTTTCTAAAAATGTCTAAAAGCAAAATTCCACT
Organism: Coregonus clupeaformis; assembly: GCF_020615455.1. NCBI lineage: Eukaryota > Metazoa > Chordata > Actinopteri > Salmoniformes > Salmonidae > Coregonus > Coregonus clupeaformis. The sequence continues at coordinate 50,533,177 of NC_059215.1, forward strand.
TTGACATTATGGGGTATTGTGTGTGTGTGTGTGTGTGTGTGTGTGTGTATATCAGTGACATAAAATCTCAATACATTTTAAGTTCAGGCTGTAACAACAAAATGCGGACAAAGTAAAGGGGTGTGAATACTGTACTTTCTGAAGGCACTGTATGGTTTTCACCAGAAGTGGTAAGCGCCAGATGAACAAGGCTCATGGTGAATTATAATTATAGTTATTTCTAAGTCATAAACTATTAAAGAGGGTTTTCTCAGAATATTCCTATTACATACAGTGGGGAAAAAAAGTATTTAGTCAGCCACCAATTGTGCAAGTTCTCCCACTTAAAAAGATGAGAGAGGCCTGTAATTTTCATCATAGGTACACGTCAACTATGACAGACAAATTGAGAAAAAAAATCCAGAAAATCACATTGTAGGATTTTTAATGAATTTATTTGCAAATTATGGTGGAAAATAAGTATTTGGTCACCTACAAACAAGCAAGATTTCTGGCTCTCGCAGACCTGTAACTTCTTCTTTAAGAGGCTCCTCTGTCCTCCAGTCGTTACCTGTATTAATGGCACCTGTTTGAACTTGTTATCAGTATAAAAGACACCTGTCCACAACCTCAAACAGTCACACTCCAAACTCCACTATGGCCAAGACCAAAGAGCTGTCAAAGGACACCAGAAACAAAATTGTAGACCTGCACCAGGCTGGGAAGACTGAATCTGCAATAGGTAAGCAGCTTGGTTTGAAGAAATCAACTGAGGGAGCAATTATTAGGAAATGGAAGACATACAAGACCACTGATAATCTCCTCGATCTGGGGCTCCACGCAAGATCTCACCCCGTGGGGTCAAAATGATCACAAGAACGGTGAGCAAAAATCCCAGAACCACACGGGGGACCTAGTGAATGACCTGCAGAGAGCTGGGACCAAAGTAACAAAGCCTACCATCAGTAACACACTACGCCGCCAGGGACCCAAATCCTGCAGTGCCAGACGTGTCCCCCTGCTTAAGCCAGTACATGTCCAGGCCCGTCTGAAGTTTGCTAGAGTGCATTTGGATGATCCAGAAGAGGATTGGGAGAATGTCATATGGTCAGATGAAACCAAAATAGAACTTTTTGGTAAAAACTCAACTCGTCGTGTTTGGAGGACAAAGAATGCTGAGTTGCATCCAAAGAACACCATACCTACTGTGAAGCATGGGGGTGGAAACATCATGCTTTGGGGCTGTTTTTCTGCAAAGGGACCAGGACGACTGATCCGTGTAAAGGAAAGAATGAATGGGGCCATGTATCGTGAGATTTTGAGTGAAAACCTCCTTCCATCAGCAAGGGCATTGAAGATGAAACGTGGCTGGGTCTTTCAGCATGACAATGATCCCAAACACACCGCCCGGGCAACGAAGGAGTGGCTTCGTAAGAAGCATTTCAAGGTCCTGGAGTGGCCTAGCCAGTCTCCAGATTTCAACCCCATAGAAAATCTTTGGAGGGAGTTGAAAGTCTGTGTTGCCCAGCGACAGCCCCAGAGTTACAGAAAACTTTTGACCTGTGTCATTGCCAACAAAGGGCAAAGTATGGAGAAACTTTTGTAATTGACCAAATACTTATTTTCCACCATAATTTGCATATAAATTCATTAAAAATCCTACAATGTGATTTTCTGGAATTTTTTTCCTCATTTTGTCTGTCAAAGTTGACGTGTACCTATGATGAAAATTACAGGCCTCTCTCATCTTTTTAAGTGGGAGAACTTGCACAATTGGTGGCTGACTAAATACTTTTTTTCCCCACTGTATAGGTTGTTCTCGGTGCCTCAGTCTCATTCATTGAATTGGTTCCCTTGAACCAAGCAAGCGTACAAATTGATGCTCCGCTAGAATGAAATCAATCATAGACTATACAATGAGCCCCCGGGATCGTTGTTGAAAGGCACTGCTCAACAATGTATTGTATTCCTATGGGCTCACTGGAGCGAGCGAGAGTTTCCACGTGACCTGCACACCCACACAGACCTCATCAAAGATGCGGCGCTGGTGTAGGTGATAATCCTATCAAGACTGTCAAAATGCACGCAAACTGTATATGAGACTGTATATAGACAGTAACAGAGTGCTGTGTGTGTGAAAGGGTCTGCATGTGTGTCTGTTTTTTGTTCTAGTTCAAGACTGTATGCAACGCGTTCTGTAGATAATTGTTTGAACGGCCAGGAATGTATTCAACTTCAAAGAACGTTGTAATTTCTGAGACACTTCAAAATCGCATTTTAGAGGGTTGAAGGTGATCACATCGGAATTAAACTGTAGTCACACAACTGAGAACCCATGGCTGTACTGTCAACTGTTTCAATAGTGATAACCCATTGCCAAGGCTGTACAAGGTGCAATTTGTTTTTCTTTTGATACTGTATGTCAGTCACTGACATTCACACAATTAGCCATGTCAGCTAACAATTTTTTGATTGCTAAGTTAGTCTAGCGGCCAGCTATCTAAACTTAGTCGGGGGTGGTGTGTATGCACATGTGGCAACTGCGGCCCCTCATGATGAGTTCAGATTTTTTGTGTGGCCCCACCCCCATCAGTTGCCCATCCCCTGATATAGATGTATCTCTGTCAGTACCTGTGTCTTTGTCCTTAAGTCTCATTGTGATGGTAACCCACGGCTGTACCGGTCTCTGTGTAACCCACGCCTGAACCTGAGTCTCTGTGTAACCCACAGCTGTACCTGAGTCTCTGTGTAACCCACGGCTGTACCTGAGTCTCTGTGTAACCCACGGCTGTACCTGAGTCTCTGTGTAACCCACAGCTGTACCTGAGTCTCTGTGTAACCCACGGCTGTACCTGAGTCTCTGTGTAACCCACGGCTGTACCTGAGTCTCTGTGTAACCCACGGCTGTACCTGAGTCTCTGTGTAACCCACGGCTGTCTCTGTCAGCTACCCAGTGATCCTGTCCATAGAGAACCACTGCAGCGTCCCCCAGCAGAAGAAGATGGCCCAGTACCTGGTGGAGGTGATGGGAGACAAGCTGGACCTCTCAGCCATCAAGGCAGACGAACAGGGTCGCCTGCCCTCCCCAGACACCCTCAAAGGGAAGATACTCATCAAGGTAAACACTTTGAATATACACACACACACACACACACACACACACACAGAGATAAGTCTGATCCTCAGCAGCCAGTCTATCCTCATAGACCAGGGTTCTCTCCACCCTCCATCCCAGAGAGGCGATCTACTAGGAGTGCAGGGTTTTGTTCCTTCCCAACACTAATAAACTTGATTTCAGCAATCATGGTTCTGCAGCCTGCAAAAGCAATGCATCATATAAGGAACAAGTAAAGTCATTTCTAAAAAGGTAAGGCGTCCCACTTCCTTCATGCTCTGTGAATGTCGATGGAAATTGTTGAATCTAGCTGACTTTAGGGCAGTGGATGGTCACGACAAATTGGTCCACATCCGACTGCTATGGGTCAATGAGCACTCCACCTCCCAGCGCTAGTTACCGCGCTAATCATGTTTACATACTGTTTTACTCATTTCATATGTGCTGTACAGTCGTGGTCAAAAGTTTTGAGAATGACACAAGTATTGGTCTTCACAAAGTTTGCTGCTTCATTGTTATGAGATTTTTTGTTAGATGTTACTATGGTATACTGAAGTATAATTACAAGCATTCCATAAGTGTCAAAGGCTTTTATTGACAATTACATTAAGTTTATGCAAAGAGTCAATATTTGCGGTGTTGACCCTTCTTTTTCAAGACCTCTGCAATCCTCCCTGGCATGCTGTCAATTAACTTCTGGGCCACATCCTGACTGATGGCAGCCCATTCTTGCATAATCAATGCTTGGAGTTTGTCAGAATTTGTTGATTTTTGTGGATCGACCACAAAATTCTCAATGGGATTAAGGTCTGGGGAGTTTCCTGGTCATGGACCCAAAATGTCAATGTTTTGTTCCCCGAGCCACATAGTTATCACTTTTGCCTTATGGCAAGGTGCTCCATCATGCTGGAAAAGGCATTGGTCGTCACCAAACTGTTCTTGGATGGTTGGGAGAAGTTGCACTTGGAGGATGTGTTGGTACCATTCTTTATTCATGGCTGTGTTCTTAGGCAAAATTGTGAGTGAGCCCACTCCCTTGGCTGAGAAGCAACCCCACACATGAATGGTTTCAGGATGCTTTACTATTGGCATGACACAGGACTGATGGTAGCGCTCACCTTGTCTTTTCCAGACAAGGTGTTTTCCGATGCCCCAAACAATCGGAAAGGGGATTCATCAGAGAAAATGACTTTACCCCAGTCCTCAGCAGTCCAATCCCTGTACCTTTTGCAGAATATCTGTCTGTCCCTGATGTTTTTCCTGGAGAGAAGTGACTTCTTTGCTGCCCTTCTTGACACCAGGCCATCCTCCAAAAGTCTTCGCCTCACTGTGCGTGCAGATGCACTCACACCTGCCTGCTGCCATTCCTGAGCAAGCTCTGCACTGGTGGTGCTGAATCAACTTTAGGAGACGGTCCTGGCGCTTGCTGGACTTTCTTGGGCGCCCTGAGGCCTTCTTCACAACAATTGAACCTCTCTCCTTGAAGTTCTTGATGATCCGATAAATGGTTGGTTTAGGTGCAATCTTACTAGCAGCAATATCCTTGCCTGTGAAGCCCTTTTTGTGCAAAGCAATGATGACGGCACCATGGTTAACAGAGGAAGAACAATGATTTCAAGCACCACCCTCCTTTTTAAAGCTTCCAGTCTGTTATTCTAACTCAATCAGCATGACAGAGTGATCTCCAGCCTTGTCCTTGTCAATACTCTCACCTGTGTTAACGAGAGAATCACTGACATGATGGCAGCTGGTCCTTTTGTGGCAGGGCTGAAATGCAGTGGAAATGTTTTTTGGGGATTAAGTTCATTTTCATGGCAAAGAGGGACTTTGCAATTAATTGCAATTCATCTGATCACACTTCATGACATTCTGGAGTATATGCAAATTGCCATCATCAAAAATGAAGCAGCAGACTTTGTGAAAATTGGTATTTGTGTCATTCTCAAAACTTTTGACCACAACTGTATATACTGTATTCTACTGTATTTTAGTCAATGCCATTCCGACATTGCTCGTCCTAGTATATATATTTATATATCTACAGTACCAGTCAAAAGTTTGGACACACCTACTCATTCAAGGGTTTTTCTTTATTTTTACTATTTTCTACATTGTAGAATAATAGTGAAGACATCAAAACTATGGAATAACACATATGGAATCATGTAGTAACCAAAAAAGTGTTAAACAAATAAAAATATATTTGAGATTTAAGATTCTTGAAATAGCCACCCTTTGCCTTGATGACAGCTTTGCACACTCTTGGCATTCTCTCAACCAGCTTCATGAGGTAGTCTCCTGGAATGCGTTTCAGTTAACAGGTGTGCCTTGTTAAAAGTTAATTTGTGGAATTTCTTTCCTTCTTAATGTGTTTGAGCCAATCAGTTGTGTTGTCACAAGGTAGGGGAAGTATACAGAAGATAGCCCTATTTGTTTAAAAGACCAAGTCCATATTATGGCAAGAACAGCTCAAATAAGCAAAGAGAAACGACAGTCCATCATTACTTTAAGACATGAAGGTCAGTCAGTCTGGTGTGTCCTTTTGACTGGTACTGAAGTCTGGCTTGGGCAAAATACTGACTGCCATTTGGCCGCTGCACAGTAGAGCTGCATGTAATGGTACAATAACTGCTACAAGATCGTTTGGAACGGGCTGAGGGGACAGATGTTCACTGCGGTTTTGCAATCTCGTTTGATTGTGGATCGTTATAGTTTTCATACCAGTACCATACTGCCATGTTTAACCCAGCACTGTTCTCTCTCTGTCCCCCTCTTAGAGGAATGTTGTCTATGGAGGTATGTACGGTTAGCAGGGCAGTTTGTCATTCAAACAAACTGTTACTTAACAACACGCTAAGAACATGTAACAAAATAGAGCCGTAGTGAGGAAGGTGAAATGTGACCACAAATAGAAACTTATTATGTGGAACAGACATTCTCCCTTTGTCAAGGAGAATGGGCATTTGTCAGCTTTATGTATGATATTTCTATCTACAACATTTTGAACGTGACCTTTCTGAACACTACCCCAGATATACTGGTCTGGGATCAATCCCTAGTGGCTGCTGTATCTGTTACAGCGGTTACACCTTATGCACTCTGGGGGGGAAAGCTTAATGGTTTAGATTGGGGACCACCTCTATGCATTAACAACCAATTCAGAAAGTAAACCCAATTCTACATTTTCCTCATTGAAAAGCATTAAAGAGAATTGGAATTGGAATTTCAGTATACTTGAAATGGAATTGTCCCTGGCACACACAGAGGGCATAGAATGCAGTACTGGTAAAGTTTCCCCAAGACACTGATTTTTAAGGTCAGTTTTGTGTTTTAAGGTTTTTTTATTTTATTTTATTTCACCTTTTATTTAACCAGGTAAGCCAGTTGAGAACAAGTTCTCATTTACAACTGTGACCTGGCCAAGATGAAGCAAAGCAGTGCGATAAAAACAACAACACAGAGTTACATATGGGGTAAACAAAACGTACAGTCAATAACACAATAGAAAATCTATATACAGTGTGTGCAAATGTAGTAAGTTATGGAGGTAAGGCAATAAATAGGCCATAGTGCAAAATAATTACAATTTAGTATTAACACTGGAATGATAGATGTGCAGAAGATGATGTGCAAATAGAGATACTGGGGTGCACATGAGCAAAATAAATAACAATATAGGGATGAGGTAGTTGGGTGGGCTAATTACAGATGGGCTGTGAACAGGTGCAGTGATCGGTAAGGTGCTCTGACAACTGATGCTTAAAGTTAGTGAGGGAGATAAGAGTCTCCAGCTTCAGAGATTTTTGCAGTTCGTTCCAGTCATTGGCAGCAGAGAACTGGAAGGAATGGCGGCCAAAGGAGGTGTTGGCTTTGGGGATGACCAGTGAGATATACCTGCTGGAGCGCAGACTACGGGTGGGTGTTGCTATGGTGACCAATGAGCTAAGATAAGGCGGGGATTTGCCTAGCAGTGATTTATAGATGACCTGGAGCCAGTGGGTTTGGTGACGAATATGTAGTGAGGGCCAGCCAACGAGAGCATACAGGTCACAATGGTGGGTATTATATGGGGCTTTGGTGACAAAACGGATGGCACTGTGATAGACTACATCCAATTTGCTGAGTAGAGTGTTGGAGGCTATTTTGTAAATGACATCGCCGAAGTCAAGGATCGGTAGGATAGTCAGTTTTACGAGGGCATGTTTGGCAGCATGAGTGAAGGAGGCTTTGTTGCGAAATAGGAATCTGATTCTAGATTTAACTTTGGATTGGAGATGCTTAATGTGAGTCTGGAAGGAGAGTTTATGGTCTAACCAGACACCTAGGTATTTGTAGTTGTCCACATATTCTAAGTCAGACCCACCGGTCCAGTACGTACTGGAGCGTTAACTGGTCCTAGATCTGTGCCCAAGGGGGATTCCTTCCCAGAAGCTCATAAAATGGTGCTATTGGGAAAACTCTCTGCAATGGAATATGAAACCGTGCGATTTCTATTGGTCATGTTCAGATAGGCCCTCCCTCTTTCAGAACGTTTTCTTTCGTTTGGTGCCTAATGAATATGACCCAGATATTAACGGCACATTTTGTCTGCCAGGGCAAGAAGCTCCCGTCGAACATTGACGAAGACAACGAAGAGGGTGATGTGACGGATGAAGACAGTGCTGACGAGATGGAGGACGACTGCAAACTGATAAATGGAGATGTAAGGACCCCACCCCTCTTCCTCCCTCCATTTACCCATCCTCATCCCTGCGGCCGTTCTATTCTATATTGTACTTTCTATCTATTCTATATCTATATATTTTATACTGTGTATTGTGCTGGATGTTGTTTGATGCTAATTGGAGTCTAGAAACTATCTTTGTCTGTTTGTCGCTGTTATATTATCTCATTATGTGTGCTGTTAAAAGTGTGTGTGTGTTTGTCAGGGATAAGCTTTCTGTTCCTGTTTGTTCTTGATGAATGTAGTCTCAATTAAGCATCAGCCACTGTCCGTTCGTTGGTGCTCCCAGCTCATGTCTCGTCTTCGCTGTCATAAAGCTCTGTCGCTCGCTCGCTCTCTCTCGCTCTCAAGATGTCGTCCGCTCATTCTGAAGTGGAAGGTACTGTAAAACGTCGTAATTATCAGGCTTCTTTAATCATCACCCCAATCGTTTCCCATTTAACATACGCACACACTACACCTGTGACTATGCTGTCCAAAGCCAGTGACGAGATATCTATGAAATCACTGAAATATAATTCCAAAAAGGGCCTATGGGATTCTATGAAACCTTAATCAAAGTGAGAAACTTCACCGTGATCATGGATGGCATGGTTTTAAGGCTACGTCCCAATACATCTCCACGGTGACTTGTCCTCGTCCCCTTTCCTTACCCAATCATATGACAAGATGGTTGTCATCAAGCCCTTTCAGGTTAGTGGACATGAAGGAAAGGAGATGTGGAATGGAGACCGGAGCCATATATCTACATGTATGGCTCTGATAGAAACTATTAAGACTACTGGAACATAGAGCTTGCTATGTACATCTCTCTTGATAAAAAAGAGGTTGAAACTTGCTGGTTACTTACAGCACATCTCAAGACGTTGTTTATGAGCATGTGGAGAGGACCGGGCGTTGGTTTGTGGTGAACTTCGCCACCTAGTGGTAGAAGCATGCAAATGCTTTAAACCCATTTTGAAATGACCTTTTATTAGGCCTCAGGTTCAACTTTCATACTCATGCTCTCATTTCACCCTTTACATAATACATATGAAACACATTATATAGTACATAATAATGAACAGTAATCCAATTCTCCAGGATTGCACAGAAAATGCAGTGAATCCATTATGCGTCATTTTACATTTTAGTCATTTAGCAGACGCTCTTTATCCAGAGCGACTTACAGGAGCAAATAGGGTTAAGTGCCTTGCTCAAGGGCACATTGACAGATCGTTCACCTAGTCGGCTCGGGGATTCAAACCTTTCGGTTTTCTGGCCCGCCGCTCTTAACCGCTAGGCTACCTGCCTCCCCATCATGTCTGTCTTATTTCAGCCAGTTATAAGGGTCTGGAAGTCACCAGGCATATTGTCATAAAGAAGTTATTTCAACTGATGAAATATGTACTGGTTTCAAATGGAACCTTATTTCCTGTAGTGCACTATTTACGAATATTAGGGTTGTCTTCCGTCAACTGCAATAGTTTTCTATCAACGTTGTTGTGTATCTAGTTTATTTTATTTTCTCTATTTATTGCTGACATTTTGCATGACCAATCATTCCTTTTGTCAATCAGAAAATGCAATTAGCTAGCTATGTTTTTTGCTAAGGTTTCAGTATCAATACCAGCCCTTTTTTCTTCACACTGTTTATTCTTGCTCCCACACTCCCTCCCTCCAGACGTCCATGACCAGGAAGCAGGTGGAGAACGTGGCTAAGAAGAAGCTGGACAACCTGATGAAGGAGTCTAAGATCCGTGACCAGGAGGACCCTGACAGCTTCACCATCGCTGCCCAGCCCCCCTCGGGAAAGACCACCGACAAGTCACCCTCCAAGGTAACACCCACGGCCCTTTAGACCAGACCTGGGTGCAAATACTACTTGAAATCTTTCTTGTGGTTCTTTGCACTATTCAGACTTTTCAATTGGTTCCATTGCAACAGGCAAGCTCAATCATGCACATAAACAGTATTTGAAATTATTTCAAACAATATTTCAGCACCCAGGTCTGTTGTAGCTACTGAAGAAATGTAGTCTGCCATACGCATACCAACTGCAAATGTAGTCTGCCATACGTACGCTCACTGCAACACGCACACCCACTGCAAATGTGCTGGAAGATGGCTTAATGAAGTGACCTATATTCTGCCAGGCCTATTCTACCACTCTAAGTAATTTAAGTGGTATTTTGTGTATGTAAAGTCTGTTTATATTAAGTGTTTGTACGCTCTCTCTTCCAGGGGGACGAAGCCAACCCCAGCACTAACAAGCGTCTGGGCAGGACCTTCATGGGCAGCTTCTCCAAACGCAAGGTGGGCTTCACCCCCCTCCTTTCCAATGCATCTCTCTCTCCTCCCCTCTCCTGTCCACCTTCCCAGTTCATCTCTCTCTCCTCCACTCTCCTCTCCACCTTCCCAGTTCATCTCTCTCTCCTCCTCTCCACCTTCCCAGTTCATCTCTCTCTCCTGTCCACCTTCCCAGTTCATCTCTCTCTCCTCCTCTCCTCTCCACCTTCCCAGTTCATCTCTCTCTCCTCCTCTCCTCTCCACCTTCCCAGTTCATCTCTCTCTCCTCCTCTCTTGTCCACCTTCCCAGTTCATCTCTCTCTCCTCCTCTCCTCTCCACCTTCCCAGTTCATCTCTCTCTCTCCTCCTCTCTTGCCCACCTTCCCAGTTCATCTCTCTCTCCTCCTCTCTTGTCCACCTTCCCAGTTCATCTCTCTCTCCTCCCCTATCCTGTCCATCTTCCCAGTTCATCTCTCTCTCCTCCTCTCCTCTCCACCTTCCCAGTTCATCTCTCTCTCCTCCTCTCCTCTCCACCTTCCCAGTTCATCTCTTTCTCCTCCTCTCCTGTCCACCTTCCCAGTTCATCTCTCTCTCCTCCTGCTGTCCACCTTCCCAGTTCATCTCTCTCTCCTCCTCCTGTCCACCTTCCCAGTTCATCTCTCTCTCCTCCTCTCCTGTCCACCTTCCTAGTTCATCTCTCGCTCCTCCTCTCCTGTCCACCTTCCCAGTTGATCTCTCTCTCCTCCTCTCTTGTCCACCTTCCCAGTTCATCTCTCTCCTCCTCTCCTCTCCACCTTCCCAGTTCATCTCTCTCTCCTCCTCTCTTGCCCACATTCCCAGTTCATCTCTCTCTCCTCCTCTCCTCTCCACCTTCCCAGTTCATCTCTCTCTCCTCCTCTCCTCTCCACCTTCCCAGTTCATCTCTCTCTCCTCCTCTCTTGCCCACCTTCCCAGTTCATCTCTCTCTCCTCCTCTCCTCTCCACCTTCCCAGTTCATCTCTCTCTCCTCCTCTCTTGTCCACCTTCCCAGTTCATCTCTCTCTCCTCCTCTCTTGTCCACCTTCCCAGTTCATCTCTCTCTCCTCCTCTCCTCTCCACCTTCCCAGTTCATCTCTCTCTCCTCCTCTCTTGTCCACCTTCCCAGTTCATCTCTCTCTCCTCCTCTCCACCTTCCCAGTTCATCTCTCTCTCCTCCTCTCTTGTCCACCTTCCCAGTTCATCTCTCTCTCCTCCTCTCCTCTCCACCTTCCCAGTTCATCTCTCTCTCCTCCTCTCTTGTCCACCTTCCCAGTTCATCTCTCTCTCCTCCTCTCCTCTCCACCTTCCCAGTTCATCTCTCTCTCCTCCTCTCTTGTCCACCTTCCCAGTTCATCTCTCTCTTCTCCTCTCCTGTCCACCTTCCCAGTTCATCTCTCTCTCCTCCTCTCTTGTCCACCTTCCCAGTTCATCTCTCTCTCCTCCTCTCCTCTCCACCTTCCCAGTTCATCTCTCTCTCCTCCTCTCCACCTTCCCAGTTCATCTCTCTCTCCTCCTCTCCTCTCCACCTTCCCAGTTCATCTCTCTCTCCTCCTCTCCTGTCTACCTTCCCAGTTCATCTATCTCAAATCAATTCAATTCAAAGGGCTTTATTGGCATGGGAAACATATGTTTACATTGCCAAAGCAAGTGAAATAGATAAACAAAAGTGAAATAAACAATCAGAAATGAACAGTAAACATTACACTCACACGTTTCACAGGAATAGAGACATTTTCAAATGTCATATTATGGCCACGTGCAGTGTACTCTCTGTTTAGGGCCAAATAGCATTCTAGTTTGCTCTGTTTTTTTCTTAATTACTTGACACATTGGAAAGAATTCTCTATTTGTTTTCTCATGATTTGGTAGGGTCTAATTGTGTTGCTGTCCTAGGGCTCTGTGGGGTCTGTTTGTGTTTGTGAACAGAGCCCCAGGACCAGCTTGCTTAGGGGACTCTTCTCCAGGTTAATCTCTCTGTAGGTGATGGCTTTGTTTGGGAATCGCTTCCTTTTAGGTGGTTATAGTAAATTATTTCACGGTTATTTTCTGGATTTTGATAATTAGCGGGTATCATCCTAATTCTGCTCTGCATGCATCATTTGGTGTTTTACGTTGTACACAAAGGATGTTTTTGCAGAATTCTGCATGCTGTCTCAATTTGGTGTTTATCCCATTTTGTGAATTCTTGGTTTGTGAGCGGACCCCAGACCTCACAACCATAAAGGACAATGGGTTCTATAACTGATTGAAGTATTTTTAGCCAGATCCTAATTGGGATGTCGAATTTTATGTTCCTTTTGATGGGGTTGATGGCCCTTCTTGCCTTGTCTCTCAGATCGTTCACAGCTTTGTGGAAGTTACCTGTTGTGCTGATGTTTAGGCCGAGGTAGGTATAGTATTTTTGTGTGCTCTAAGGCAACGGCGTCTAGAAGGATTTTGTGTTTGCGGTCCTGGCAACTGGACCTTTTTTGGAACACCATTATTTTTGTCTTACTAAGATTTACTGCCCTTGCCAATTCGTTGATATACAGTGCATTCTGAAAGTATTCAGACCCACTGACTTTTTCCACATTTTGTTACGATAGACTTATTTAAAAATTAATGAAATAAAAAAATATCCTCATCAATCTATACACAATACCCCATAATGACAAAGCATTTTTGCAAATGTATTAAAAATTAAAAACAGAAATACCTTATTTACATAAGTATTCAGACCCTTTGCTATGAGACTTGAAATTGATCTCAGGTTCATCCTGTTTCTATTGATTGGAAACAATGGATGATCTCTCTCCCTCCCCAGTGCATCTCTCTCGCTCTCCCTTCCCAGTGCCTCTCGTTCTCTATCCCATATACTGTATAGGGATAGGATGCAATATACTGTATAGGGATAGGATGCAATATACTGTATAGGGATAGGATGCAATATACTGTATAGGGATAGGATGCAATATACTGTATAGGGATAGGATGCAATATACTGTATAGGGATAGGATGCAATATACTGTATAGGAATAGGATGCAATATACTGTATAGGGATAGGATGCAATATACTGTATAGGGATAGGATGCAATATACTGTATAGGGATAGGATGCAATATACTGTATAGGGATAGGATGCAATATACTGTATAGGGATAGGATGCAATATACTGTATAGGGATAGGATGCAATACCAGACGCAGCTCTTCCCTGAGTCTTTAGTGCCGTTGTGACTGTATTTGACCTTCTCCCTCCAGAAAAAGGCTGTCAAGCTGAAGAAGACCAACAGCCTTGAAGACACCGACACGGACCAGGAGAGCACCAGCAGTGCCTCCCGCGCCCCCCTGCACCACAGCAGGTACTGTTACCATGGAGACATGGTCTGTTACCATGGAGACATGGTGAGACATGGTCTGTTACCATGGAGACATGGTCTGTTACCATGGAGACATGTTACACCTGCACCAGTTACAGTACTAATGGAAAACACTTGTACTGTTACCATTGAGACGCTCTCTACAACGGTACTGTAACCCTAGATGTACCATAGAACTGTCCCACTGGCTAACTGGTTGTTCTCAAGCAGGAAGAAGACCATGAAGCTGACCAGGGCTCTGTCAGACCTGGTCAAATACACAAAGTCAGTGGGTGTCTCCGACATAGAGAAACAAGGTGAGCAGGGGGAACAAAAATCTCCCTACCTGAACCTGCTTCAATATACTGACACTGGCCTCGTCTCCCTACCTGAACCTGCTTCAAAATACTGACACTGGCCCCGTCTCCCTACCTGAACCTGCTTCACTATACTGACACTGGCCCCGTCTCCCTACCTGAACCTGCTTCACTATAATGACACTGGCCCCATCTCTCTACATGAGACTGCTTCACTATACTGACACTGTCCCCATCTCTCTACATGAGACTGCTTCACTATACTGACACTGTCCCCATCTCTCTACATGAGACTGCTTCACTATACTGACACTGGCCCCGTCTCCCTACCTGAACCTGCTTCACTATACTGACACTGGCCCCATCTCCCTACCTGAACCTGCTTCACTATACTGACACTGGCCCCATCTCCCTACCTGAACCTGCTTCACTATACTGACACTGGCCCCATCTCCCTACCTGAACCTGCTTCACTATACTGACACTGGCCCCGTCTCCCTACCTGAACCTGCTTCACTATACTGACACTGGCTTCGTCTCCCTACCTGAACCTGCTTCAAAAAACTGACACTGGCCACGTCTCCCTACCTGAACCTGCTTCACTATACTGACACTGGCCCCGTCTCCCTACCTGAACCTGCTTCACTATACTGACACTGGCCCCGTCTCCCTACCTGAACCTGCTTCACTATACTGACACTGGCCCCGTCTCCCTACCTGAACCTGCTTCACTATACTGACACTGGCCCCATCTCCCTACCTGAACCTGCTTCACTATACTGACACTGGCCCCATCTCCCTACATGAGACTGCTTCACTATACTGACACTGGCCCCATCTCCCTACCTGAACCTGCTTCACTATACTGACACTGGCCCCATCTCCCTACCTGAACCTGCTTCACTATACTGACACTGGCCCCATCTCCCTACCTGAACCTGCTTCACTATACTGACACTGGCCCCATCTCCCTACATGAGACTGCTTCACTATACTGACACTGGCCCCATCTCCCTACATGAGACTGCTTCACTATACTGACACTGGCCCCATCTCCCTACCTGAGACTGCTTCACTATACTGACACTGGCCCCATCTCCCTACCTGAACCTGCTTCAAAATACTGACACTGGCCCTGTCTCCCTACCTGAACCTGCTTCACTATACTGACACTGGCCCCGTCTCCCTACCTGAACCTGCTTCACTATAATGACACTGGCCCCATCTCTCTACATGAGACTGCTTCACTATACTGACACTGTCCCCATCTCTCTACATGAGACTGCTTCACTATACTGACACTGTCCCCATCTCTCTACATGAGACTGCTTCACTATACTGACACTGGCCCCGTCTCCCTACCTGAACCTGCTTCACTATACTGACACTGGCCCCATCTCCCTACCTGAACCTGCTTCACTATACTGACACTGGCCCCATCTCCCTACCTGAACCTGCTTCACTATACTGACACTGGCCCCGTCTCCCTACCTGAACCTGCTTCACTATACTGACACTGGCCCCATCTCCCTACCTGAACCTGCTTCACTATACTGACACTGGCCCCATCTCCCTACCTGAACCTGCTTCACTATACTGACACTGGCCCCGTCTCCCTACCTGAACCTGCTTCACTATACTGACACTGGCTTCGTCTCCCTACCTGAACCTGCTTCAAAAACTGACACTGGCCACGTCTCCCTACCTGAACCTGCTTCACTATACTGACACTGGCCCCGTCTCCCTACCTGAACCTGCTTCACTATACTGACACTGGCCCCGTCTCCCTACCTGAACCTGCTTCACTATACTGACACTGGCCCCATCTCCCTACCTGAACCTGCTTCACTATACTGACACTGGCCCCATCTCCCTACATGAGACTGCTTCACTATACTGACACTGGCCCCATCTCCCTACCTGAACCTGCTTCACTATACTGACACTGGCCCCATCTCCCTACCTGAACCTGCTTCACTATACTGACACTGGCCCCATCTCCCTACCTGAACCTGCTTCACTATACTGACACTGGCCCCATCTCCCTACATGAGACTGCTTCACTATACTGACACTGGCCCCATCTCCCTACCTGAACCTGCTTCACTATACTGACACTGGCCCCATCTCCCTACCTGAACCTGCTTCACTATACTGACACTGGCCCCATCTCCCTACATGAGACTGCTTCACTATACTGACACTGGCCCCATCTCCCTACATGAGACTGCTTCACTATACTGACACTGGCCCCATCTCCCTACCTGAGACTGCTTCACTATACTGACACTGGCCCCATCTCCCTACCTGAACCTGCTTCACTATACTGACACTGGCCCCATCTCCCTACCTGAACCTGCTTCACTATACTGACACTGGCCCCATCTCCCTACATGAGACTGCTTCACTATACTGACACTGGCCCCATCTCCCTACATGAGACTGCTTCACTATACTGACACTGGCCCCATCTCCCTACCTGAGATTGCTTCACTATACTGACACTGGCCCCATCTCCCTACCTGAACCTGCTTCACTATACTGACACTGGCCCCATCTCCCTACCTGAACCTGCTTCACTATACTGACACTGGCCCCATCTCCCTACGTGTGTGTCTCGTGTGTGTCTCGCGTGTGTGTGTGTGTCTTGTTTGTGTCTCGTGTGTGTGTGTGTGTGCCTTGTTTATGTCTCGTGTGTGTGTGTGTGTGCCTTGTTTGTGTGTTGTGTGTGTGTGTTTCTCGTGTGTGTGTCTTCCAGCAGCCAGCTCCAGTTGGCTGGTGTCTTCTCTGAGTGAGACCAAGGCCCACCAGATCATGCAGCAGAAAGCCGCCACCTTCATCCACTTCAACCAGCGGCAGCTCTCGCGCATCTACCCCTCCTCCTACCGCGTGGACTCTTCCAACTTCAACCCCCAGCCCTTCTGGAACGCTGGATGCCACCTGGGTACGGGGTACATTTCCAGATTTAAACTTTTAACATGTTTGATCATGTTGAGCCCCACGCTATCCAGTGAATTCTCCAATGGCTCCCTAAGACAGAATTTGGTTCCATTTGCCCAAACATTTTCTTATTAAAAGTGTAATTAAAAAGTTTTTTTTCACTTATTTGAAATGTTTTGATTTGTGTGGTTTTCAGTGGCGTTGAACTACCAGTCGGAGGGGAGAGTGCTCCAGCTGAACAGAGCCAAGTTCAGTAGCAATGGCAACTGTGGCTACATCCTGAAGCCGGCCAGTATGTGTGAAGGTGGGCAGCAGCATCCTCACATTGATTTCATAGCAAAGGGTCGTATTCACAAGTGCACACCGTAGCAAAAATTTTTACAACAGAAAACGAAAATGAGCGTTTCTTATTTGACAAGTTCAGGTAGTCCCTTCCTGTTTCAGTTTTGTTTTCTTCAGTTTTGTTCATATTGAATATGACCCAGGTATCTACCATGGGAAAGAGTAAGTCTTTTTGTCCCTCCCTGCCTCATGTAGGTGCCTTTAACCCCATGATAGAGGACCCATTTCCAGGGCAGGTGAAGAAACAACTGGTGCTGAAGATCATCAGTGGGCAGCAGCTGCCAAAGCCCAAAGACTCCATGCTGGGGGACAGAGGAGAGGTAATTATTTATTTTTGTTCATTTAAAAAAATGCAGATTTCATATGTATGCCAAACATCCTTTTTCCAAAGGAGCTTTTTATGTATTTATTTTGAGGAATATCCAAAACATCAATCATTTGTAGGTCAGATTGACACAGAATGTCCCTATCACAGGAGGCTGCTGAGGGGAGGACAGCACATAATAATGGCTGGAATGGAATGGTACAGTGCTTTGCAAAAGTATTCATCCCCCTTGGCGTTTTTCCTATTTTGTTGTATTACAACCTGTAATTTAAATTGATTTTTATTTGGATTTCATGTAATGGAAATACACAAAATAGTCCAAATTGGTGAAGTGAAATGAAAAAATAACTTGTTTCAAAAAATTCTAAAAAAGAAATAACGGAAAAGTGGTGCGTGCATATGTATTCAACCCCTTTGCTATGAAGCCCCTAAATAAGATCTGGTGCAAACAATTACCTTCAGAAGTCACGTAATTACTTAGATTGCACACAGGTGGACTTTATTTAACTGTCACATGATCTCAGTATATATACACCTGTTCTGAAAGGCCCCAGAGTCTGTAACACCACTAAGCAAGGGGTACCACCAAGCAAGCGGCACCATGAAGACCAAGGAGCTCTCCAAACAGATCAGGGACAGAGTTGTGGAGAAGTACAGATCAGGGTTGGGTTATAAAAATATATCTGAAACTTTGAACATCCCACAGAGCACCATTAAATCCATTATTAAAAAATGGAAAGAATATGGCACCACAACAAACCTGCCAAGAGAGTCCAAAACTCACGGACCAGGCAAGGAGGGCATTAATCAGAGAGGCAACAAAGAGACCAAAGATAACCCTGAAGGAGCTGCAAAGCTCCACAGCGGAGATTGGAGTATCTGTCCATAGGACCACTTTAATACACACACTACACAGAGCTGGGCTTTACGGAAGAGTGGCCAGAAAAAGCCATTGCTTAAAGACAAAAATGAGCAAACATGTTTGGTGTTCGCCAAAAGGCATGTGGGAGACTCCCCAAACATATGGAAGAAGGTACTCTGGTCAGATGAGACTAAAATTGAGCTTTTTGGCCATCAAGGAAAACGCTATGTCTGGCGCAAACCCAACACCTCTCATCACCCCGAGAACACCATCCCTACAGTGAAGCATGGTGGTAGCAGCATCATGCTGTGGGGATGTTTTTCATCAGCAGGGACTGGGAAACTGGTCAGAATTGAAGGAATGATGGATGGCGCTAAATACAGGGAAATTCTTGAGGGAAACCTGTTTGTCTTCCAGAGATTTGAGACTGGGACGGAGGTTCACCTTCCAGCAGGACAGTGACCCTTAGCATACTGCTAAAGCAACACTCGAGTGGTTTAAGGGGAAACATTTAAATGTCTTGGAATGGCCTAGTCAAAGCCCAGATCTCAATCCAATTGAGAATTTGTGGTATGACTTAAAGATTGCCGTACACCAGCAGAACCCATCCAACTTGATCAACAACCTCTCCCTCAACGTGACCAAGACAAAGGAGATGATTGTGGACTACAGAAAAAAAAAGAGGACTGAGCACGCCCCCATTCTCATCGACGGGGCTGTAGTGGAACAGGTTGAGAGCTTCAAGTTCCTTGGTGTCCACATCACCAACGAACTATCATGGTCCAAACACACCAAGACAGTCGTGAAGAGGGCACGACAAAGCCTATTCCCCTCAGGAGACTGAAAAGATTTGGCATGGGTCCTCAGATCCTCAAAAAATTCTACAGCTGCACCATCGAGAGCATCCTGACTGGTTGCATCACCGCCTGGTATGGCAACTGCTTGGCCTCCGACCGCAAGGCACTACAGAGGGTAGTGCGTACGGCCAGTACATCACTGGGGCCAAGCTTCCTGCCATCCAGGACCTCTATACCAGGCGGTGTCAGAGGAAGGCCCTCAAAATTGTCAAAGACTCCAGCCACCCTAGTCATAGACTGTTCTCTCTGCTACCGCACGGCAAGCGGTACCGGAGTGCAAAGTCTAGGTCCAAAAGACTTCTCAACAGCTTCTACCCCCAAGCCATAAGACTCCTGAACAGCTAATCATGGCTACCCAGACTATTTGCACTGCCCCCCACCCCATCCTTTTACGCTGCTGCTACTCTGTTAATTATTTATGCATAGTCACTTTAACTCTACCCACATGTACATATTACTTCAACTACCTCAACTAGCCGGTGCCCCCGCACATTGACTCTGCACCGGTACCCCCCTGTATATATAGCCTCCCTACTGTTATTTTATTTTACTTCTGCTCTTTTTTTTCTCAACACTTTTTTTGTTGTTTTATTGTTAAAAATATATGCACTGTTGGTTAAGGGCTGTAAGTAAGCATTTCACTGTAATGTCTGCACCTATTGTATTCGGCGCATGTGACCAATACAATTTGATTTGATTTGAAGGAGCTGGAGCAGTTTTGCCTTGAAGAATGGGCAAAAATCCCAGTGGCTAGTTGTGCCAAGCTTATAGAGACACCCCAAGAGACTTGCAGCTGTAATTGCTGCAAAAGGTGGCTCTACAAAGTATCGACTTTGGGGGGGGGGTTTGAATAGTTATGCACGCTCAAGTATTCTGTTTTTTTGTCTTATTTCTTGTTTGTTTCACCCCAAAAAAATATTTTGCATCTTCAAAGTGGTAGGCATGTTGTGTAAATCAAATGATACAAACCCCCCAAAAAATCCATTTTAATTCCTGGTTGTAAGGCAACAAAATAGGAAAAATGCCATGGGGGGTGAATACTTTCGCAAGCCACAGTATCAACCACATGGAAAACATATTTGACGTGTACGATACCATTCCTTTCCAGCATTACTATGAGCCCGTCCTCCCCATTTTTAAGGTGCCACCAGCCGCCTGTGGTCCCTATTAGTACTACTGTTACTACTTGGTTTGGTGAAGCCTCTAACTTCTCTGTCCATCTGCCTTGTCAGATTATCGACCCCTTTGTGGAGGTGGAGATCATTGGTATACCAGTGGACTGCTGTAAGGAACAGACCAGGGTGGTGGACGACAATGGTGGGTATGCTTGAATAATAAGTTGGCTAAATGTATATTGCACCGGCTACTATGTCCTATAGGTTGGGTTAAGTCGGGTGTTTAGACGAGTTTGTGTGTGTCATGTATAATTGAGGTTAGCACCGGAGCAGTGCACTGCCAGCACCACTTGGTCTCCAGACACACAGTACCTGAATAAGTTATGCTGAGCCAGCTCTCTAACTCGTCTCTCTCTATATCTCTCGCGCTCTTTCTCTCCCTCCCCTCTCTTCTACTCTTTCTCCCTCTCTCCTACTCTCTCTCCCTCCCTCTCTCCCTCTCTCCTACCCTCTCTCCCTCTCTCCTCCTCTCTCTCACTCTCTCCTACTCTCTCTCTCTCTCTCTCCCCCTCTCTCCTACTCTCCCCCTCTCTCCTACTCTCCCCCTCTCTCCTACTCTCTCTCCTACTTTCTCTCCCTCCCTCTCGCCTACTCTCCCTCTCTCCTACTCTTTCTTTCTTGCACTCTCTCTCTCTCTCTCCCTCTCTCCTCCTCTCTCACTCTCTCGCTCTCTCCCCCTCTCTCCTACTCTCCCCCTCTCCTACTCTCCCCCTCTCTCCCCCTCTCTCCTACTCTCCCCCTCTCTCCTACTCTCCCCCTCTCTCCTACTCTCTCTCCCACTTTCTCTCCCTCCCTCTCGCCTACTCTCCCTCTCTCCTACTCTTTCTTTCTTGCACTCTCTCTCTCCCTCTCCTCCTCCTCTCTCACTCTCTCTCCCTCCCTCTCTCCTACTCTCCCTCCCTCTCTCCTACTCTTTCTCTCTGTCCATACATCTCCAACTCACTGCCCATCTCAATCTCTCTCTCACTCGCCCTCTCTCTCTCCCTTTGTCTATTTCTCTATTTCCTCTCACACTTTAAATCTGGCCCACGTCTTCTCTTTCTCCACCCGTCCCTCTCCACCCTTTTTCTGTCCTCTTCCTCTCTCTCTCTCTTCCTTGCTGTCCTGTCCCGTCCCCCCTCTCTCCTCTCCAGGCTTTAACCCCATGTGGGAGGAGACCCTGGTGTTCATGCTGCACATGCCCCAGCTGGCGCTGGTCCGTTTCCTGGTGTGGGACCACGACCCCATCGGCCAGGACTTCATTGGCCAGCGCACCATCGCCTTCAACAGCATGATACCAGGTACCTACATCCTCCTCCTCCTTCGCTCCAGCAAACCCCCAACCACTACTGTGATGTGGTAAAGGGCTGGCCGTCAGACACTCACCTGGACTATTGTGTTAGTATAGGGCAGGGATCATCTACTAGATTCAGCCGCGGCCCGATTTGTTTCTTGAGCGGCTGGTCAGGGGGCCGGAACATAATTACAAATAATTTGTAGACTGCAAATTGACAGCAAGACGCTAAAACAGATAAAATATTTCACTAGAACATAATCATTTCAAACCTTGCTTACATACAGTGTATCTCTCTATTATGCGTGGGAATACTTTAGAACAGGTTTCCCAAAGTTAAATCACTTGGAGCTGATTTGCTGGTGTTTTTACAGTCTTATGTCCCCCCCCCCAAAAAAAAAAAAATCACGCCAAATTCTACCCGTGGGCCGTCAGTAGGGTAACCCTGGTATAGGCTGTGTGTGTTAGTTGTGTTATTGTGTATATAGTTGTTAGCAGTTTGTGTACTAGTGTTATGGTTTGTACTGGGAACAGTTCAGTATATGTGTTTTAGTTTATACTATATACTGTAGTTGATATAGTTGTTAGTAGTTTTATGGTTTGTACTGGGAGCAGTTTATCCCTAATGATTGTTGTGCTATTTGAAGACTTTTGAGGCTTTCTCTGATTTTAGTAGTGTTTCATTGATCTTCTAACAGAGCGTCCTGAGATATGGAACATTGCTCTGTTTCCTTGTCGCCGGGCTCATTGTCTTGACGTGTGTGTCCTGTGTTTTCTTTAGGTTATCGCCACGTGTACTTGGAAGGTATGGAGGCGGCATCCATCTTTGTTCATGTGTCTGTACATGACGTCACTGGTAAGGTAGGTAGTAAGGGAGGTGGCGAGGGTATTACACCCACAATGCCTTTTGTTTTGTATACAAGGGTTTGTCCTTTTTAATTGGAAAACTTGAATTGTGCGTCTCTCAATAATTTTACATTGGACTAAATAAAGAATAAGTTCTGCTCCAAATACTTTTCAACACAATATTTCAGTTAGAATTGAAGTGAGTTTTCCCCCTATTCATCAACAGATGGTGGTTATTGAAAGGGAAAAAAAGTGTCCATTATTATACAGATGAAGGATCGTGAGTGCCAAAGCTGGAAATAAATATAATAATTGAAAAATCTATTCAATTAGGAGCTCTCGCTAATTGCCCCGGTCGCAGCTCAATCGAGAAGAATTAATCAGAGATGGCTAATTAAGTAATGAAGTCCTTAGCGGCAGCCAACCACGTCCCTGACATCCCAGCTGTGTCATCTGTGCGTTACAGTTGAGTGGCAGCAGCCACCGTTCTGACAATTAGCACGTTTTAAATGTGGACAGACATAGAGTACAGTCGCCTCAATAGTGATTTATATTTTCTTTGAGCCAGATGATACTTTCCCTGTAGCCAGGCAGTGATATGCACTTGTATTTATGATATAGGATTTTTAGATTACTGACTCAAGGCACTCTCAGTTGAGGTACAGTCGACTTTGGATAAATCTAACGCTGTTGGACTGTCGTAACATGTTGCATTAAACCAGAAAAGCCGTTAGAAATAATGGAGTTCATTGAATTGGTATTGGAAAACTGTAGGCATATTATATTACAGTTTGCACTTATCCAAAGTGTTCTTATCGGGAGTCAATCAATGCACGTTGGATCAAATGAAACAATTGACTACTAGAGAACTGAAACCATCTTTCCATAGTTTGACTATCTACTAGAGAACTGAAACCATCTTTCTATAGTTTGACTATCTACTAGAGAACTGAAACCATCTTTCCATAGTTTGACTATCTACTAGAGAACTGAAACCATCTTTCCATAGTTTGACTATCTACTAGAGAACTGAAACCATCTATGCCTAGCTAATACTGAAACATCTATGCCTAGCTAATACTGAAACCTCTATGCCTTGCTAATACTGAAACCTCTATGCCTTGCTACTACTGAAACATCTATGCCTAGCTACTACTGAAATCTCTATGCCTAGCTACTACTGAAACCTCTATGCCTAGCTACTACTGAAACCTCTATGCCTAGCTACTACTGAAACCTCTATGCCTAGCTACTACTGAAACCTCTATGCCTAGCTACTACTGAAACCTCTATGCCTAGCTACTACTGAAACCTCTATGCCTAGCTACTACTGAAACCTCTATGCCTAGCTACTACTGAAAACGTCTATGCCTAGCTACTACTGAAACCTCTATGCCTAGCTACTACTGAAACCTCTATGCCTAGCTACTACTGAAACCTCTATGCCTAGCTACTACTGGAAACCTCTATGCCTAGCTACTACTGAAACCTCTATGCCTAGCTACTACTGAAACCTCTATGCCTAGCTACTACTGAAACATCTATGCCTAGCTACTACTGAAACCTCTATGCCTAGCTACTACTGAAACCTCTATGCCTAGCTACTACTGAAACCTCTATGCCTAGCTACTACTGAAACCTCTATGCCTAGCTACTACTGAAACCTCTATGCCTAGCTACTACTGAAACCTCTATGCCTAGCTACTACTGAAACATCTATACCTAGCTACTACTGAAACCTCTATGCCTAGCTACTACTGAAAACGTCTATGCCTAGCTACTACTGAAACATATATGCCTAGCTACTACTGAAACCTCTATGCCTAGCTACTACTGAAACCTCTATGCCTAGCTACTACTGAAACCTCTATGCCTAGCTACTACTGAAACCTCTATGCCTAGCTACTACTGAAACCTCTATGCCTAGCTACTACTGAAACCTCTATGCCTAGCTACTACTGAAACCTCTATGCCTAGCTACTACTGAAACCTCTATGCCTAGCTACTACTGAAAACATCTATGCCTAGCTACTACTGAAACCTCTATGCCTAGCTACTACTGAAACCTCTATGCCTAGCTACTACTGAAACCTCTATGCCTAGCTACTACTGAAACCTCTATGCCTAGCTACTACTGAAACCTCTATGCCTAGCTACTACTGAAACCTCTATGCCTAGCTACTACTGAAACCTCTATGCCTAGCTACTACTGAAACCTTTATGCCTAGCTACTACTGAAAACATCTATGCCTAGCTACTACTGAAACCTCTATGCCTAGCTACTACTGAAACCTCTAGCCTAGCTACTACTGAAACCTCTATGCCTAGCTACTACTGAAACCTCTATGCCTAGCTACTACTGAAACCTCTATGCCTAGCTACTACTGAAACCTCTATGCCTAGCTACTACTGAAAACATCTATGCCTAGCTACTACTGAAACCTCTATGCCTAGCTACTACTGAAACATCTATGCCTAGCTACTACTGAAACCTCTATGCCTAGCTACTACTGAAACCTCTATGCCTAGCTACTACTGAAACATCTATGCCTAGCTACTACTGAAACCTCTATGCCTAGCTACTACTGAAACCTCTATGCCTAGCTACTACTGAAAACGTCTATGCCTAGCTACTACTGAAACCTCTATGCCTAGCTACTACTGAAACCTCTATGCCTAGCTACTACTGAAAACGTCTATGCCTAGCTACTACTGAAACCTCTATGCCTAGCTACTACTGAAACCTCTATGCCTAGCTACTACTGAAATGGTCATTATTCTTTTAGTTCTATACTGCATTCTATTGTCTTTGTCATCAACACATACTGTAAATGACCACACCGTTCATATCTCGTCCTGTTTCCAGATCTCCTCTTTGTCAGCTGTGACTGTATGTGAATCTATTTGCTGTACTCTCCCTTGCTTCCTTCCCCCTCCGTTCCCCCTCTCACTCCCTCTCCGTTCTCTCGCTCCCTCTCCGTTCCCCCTCTCTCTCTCTGATCTCTCTCTCTCTGTCTGTTTGTGATTTCAGTTGACCCCTCTTTGTCTAAACGCCGCTTTTAGAGGCAGAAAATTGTTAGGAGTCCTGAAGGCGCCACTCAGAACCCAGGTGTAGTGAAATCCAATCAGCACCCTGCATGCGCCACATGCCCCTTCCCTGCCACCCCAGTGATTTCGCCCACCTGCCCCCACAAGCCAATCGCGTCCACCCGTAGAGGCTAACTCATGCCGAACATGAGTTGCGAACATGATTGTGACAGCTTGACTCGCCAGCATCCTCCATCGACCCAAAGTAGATCCAATGTCACTAACCTGCGCCGGAGGGAGGGGGACACACACACACAAAAACAGGGGACTAGAGGCCTGCCAAGTGGACAGTATTTTCACCATACTCAGGAGATCCTCAGCATGGCACACGACAGGGGTATACAGTTCCTACTGTGTATACCACTTGAATGAAGAAGAAAATGACAATTTGTCAACGTTGTAAAACATGCACTTAGTCAGACTTGGGGGGGGTGTTACGCCACTGACCAGACTCCGACGTCAAATGTGTTCTGGGTAATGTCTGCCGTCGGTGTGTGTTTAGTCACCTCTCAGTCTAGGTGTAATTCCACTTGGATCTACTTGATGACATTGGGTTGCTGCGCATCGTGCTGAAAGGCAAGCATTTTTAAATGAACACACACACACACACACACACACACACACGAACGCCAGTCATAATGTCTCAGTGCAAAGAGTGTATTTCGATCAGTGAATGTCAAATTGTGACCTCCATCTTGACCTCCCACCCCCCACTCTGTACTTGGTGACCTCCCATCCCCTCACTGTACATGGTGACCTCCCACCCCCACTCTGTACATGGTGACCTCCCACCCCCCTCCCATGTACAGTACTGTATGTCAGTACTGTATGTTCTGGTAAATGCTTATTGTGAACCTGTTCATGATGTTGGTTTTCTTTTGCCTCGTCTCTTGTTCTCAGGGCAAGGTGGCCAGCGGCATCAAAGGGCTGTTTCACAGAAACCCAAAGCAGGCTTCTCTCGACAGCCATGCTGCTGCACAGCTTAGCCATAAGCAACCGTTCGGCGCCCACCTGCTGCGCCGCACGGCCAGCGCGCCCACCAAAGTCCAGCCCAAGGTCAAGAAGGGCTTCCCCGAGATCGCCATCGACACCAAAGACTACCGCTCAGAAGGCACCAGCGAGGACCGGGAGTCAGAGGACAGGGACCTCAATGCTTCCTCCCAGCCCCCGCTGCTCCACCAGCACAACTGGGACACCACGGCTGGCGCTGCCCCCACCGCATCACGCCAGGGCACCAACAAGCACCACGGCACCAACAAGGCTTTCCACCCCAACGAGGGAAAAGGTAAGGGCTCACCTCGCTTCCTCCGATATTCCATGAGCGAGCCCCTAAAGCAGGTCAATTGGCTCCGCTGCCACGACTCCCTGAATGAGAAACCTGGAGTGTTCGCCCGCGTGGCCCTCAACAGCAGTGGCAGGATGGGGGTGTCCTCCAACTGTATGAACTGTGTAATTAGCTCCAAGGAAAGCCCAGAGACGGAGAGGAAGTTCAAGGATGAGGAGAAATGGGGAGAGAGGCCCAAGGCGTGGACAGAGAGGCCTGAGAAAGCCGCCCGCTACCCCACTCCCTCTAGGCAGGTTCAACCCGAGCCCATGCCCAAACCACAGGCCCTGGCCGCAGCGCAGCCTGATGAGTCCCTGCCCCTGCTCCAGCCCCAGGCGTTCTTCCAACCTATCCCCTTCCCAAAGTCCCGGGCCAAAGCCAGACAAACTCTGGACACCTGGCACACTGAGAGGAACGCCTGCTCCTGCATGATGCCCCGCCGGCGCTTCCCCTCCCCTCCAACCACTCCGCATGCAACGCTCACCCCCGACTGCCGGAGCAGCCTGCACTGGCAGTGCGCCCCGCTGCCCAACTACGGCAGAGCTTGTGGCCCGGTCAAGGCCCCTCATACTACCATCAGCAGCTCCGACTGCGACAGCTTGTCGGTCAGCGACAGTTGCAGCAGCTGTGACAGCCTGGGCAGCCTCGAGCTGGCCCCTATGCTGCCCCCGCAAGGGGTCCTTGACAGCGGCAGGCATGCCGTGGGCACCCTGCAGCGCGAGATGAACCTCCTCTTTGCTCAGACGATGGACGAGCTGCACAGTAAATCCCCCATGTTCTTTGCCGGTAAGGTGGAGCTGCCATTGCAGTGCCCACAGTAGTACCCATAAAGGTGTCTTAGAAGCACTCATAGCAGTCCCTTACAGCTGCCATAGTGAGCCCATTGTGCAGTGCTGATCCCCTAGTTGTAAGCCATGTGCTGTGAGCTGTCCCCCCCAGAGGACCCACCCTTCAGAGAGTCAATATCTATGGGTTTGTACTGTAGTCTAGACCCCAGGTCCCATCACTAATCAAAATCTCCCTTTTGTCTAGACCTCCACTTCTTCCACCAATCAAATTTCCCTTTAGTGTTCTAGAGCTCCGGTCCTCTCACCACTCAGTCACCCTTTTGTCTAGACCAACTCTGGACCTCGGTTCCACTGGTTTTTTTCTTTCCGTTTTTTGCCTTCTAACCAGGGCTGATTTAGACCTGGCACACCGGGTGGGTGCAATTATTTATCAGGTAGAACAGAAAACCAGCAGGCTCCGGACCTCGTAGGGTCAGAGTTGAGTACCTCTGTTCTAGACCGCCGATCCCCTCACCAATCAAAATCTCCTTTAGCTCATTAGCACAAAAATTCCCATTAAATACCCATCGTGACTAGAATTGATCAACTCGATGGCACTGAAAGGCAGTGCATAATTGTAATAATGTGTAGCAAACTAGTAATAAGTTATAAGAAAAATATTTAATCATTCTGTTCCCAACAGATAAAAGTACAGCTGGTGAGTGGAGGACCTGTAACTGTTGTGAAATGTCAATAATAAAATAAAAAAAGCTCAATTCACCATTCTATGGAATGGACACTACTTTGTTTGACTGCAGAAAGGCCCTTTATCGCTCTAGAACTCAACCCCTTGGTAACACTGAACATAAACCCCCCCCCCCCCCAACAGTGAAAGAGCCAAACCATCATATGACTTGACCTGGGGGGAGCCCTCCACCCACCGGTCCAAACCATGATGAACACCAAACTTAGTATCTCCCACTCAATGCATTACATCAGAGGAAATCATGAGTTGATCCTTTTTTTTGGGGGGGGGGTGGAAGGTTGTTTCTTCCTTTGGGTCTTAGATTTATGTCGATGTTGCAATGAAGGATGTTCACCATACATTTAGCACAACAAATTTCTATTCTATTACTCGTCAGAGAATATTCCACAACTTTTCTCTTCAATCGTTAAACTCTGCTTCAGCTGCTGCCCTTCACTTAACAAAGGGGCTCTCTTGTGTTACTGGCTGTAATTAGTTGTGATAGAGTACAACTTGTGTTCACAACACAGTATATTTCAGTGGACGATCTGTTGTAGACATGTGAAGTCGATCGTTTTGTCCTTTATAATTGAGTAGTATTCTGATAAGTTACCTTATCAACTTGCTCAAATGCACTGTTGCTTCAGCGCTCTCCTCTGCTCTGTTGCTTCTGCGCTCTCCTCTGCTCTGTTGCTTCAGCGCTCTCCTCTGCTCTGTTGCTTCAGCGCTCTCCTCTGCTCTGTTGCTTCAGCGCTCTCCTCTGCTCTGTTGCTTCAGCGCTCTCCTCTGCTCTGTTGCTTCAGCGCTCTCCTCTGCTCTGTTGCTTCTGCGCTCTCCTCTGCTCTGTTGCTTCAGCGCTCTCCTCTGCTCTGTTCTCTCTCATTCCTCCAGTTGTGCTAACCTCTTTGTTCTGTCCCTCTTGCATGCTCTCTCTGTTCCTAGTGCAGAATTGAGAGGATGACCAAAGCCAGGTAACAAGAACCCTTGAATGTCTGCAGCGTCACCCACTGTTTTCTGCTCCTTCACTGTGCCTTGACTGTCTTCATAACCCTCCTTCACTCCCTTCACTCACTCACTGTGCCTTGACTGTCTTCATAACCCTCCTTCACTCCCTTCACGTAGTCTCTCTGCCATGTAAGCACTGTGTACGCAGACTGGAACAGGGACTACCTGAACTTCTCCAATAGGAAACACTTGTTTTTGATTTCCGTTGCAAAAAGTGTTGCTACGTTATGCACTAATGAATATGGCCACACTTTGTCGTCAACACACTTTGCACTGTGTTAGGGCAAGCATGTCGAGGTTGAGCTAGGG
Organism: Coregonus clupeaformis; assembly: GCF_020615455.1. NCBI lineage: Eukaryota > Metazoa > Chordata > Actinopteri > Salmoniformes > Salmonidae > Coregonus > Coregonus clupeaformis. Next base: position 50,562,794 of record NC_059215.1, read on the forward strand.
ACACAGATTTCACGAGAATTAACTGGGAGTGTTTGACTGTGTTTGGGGCACATGGAGTCTCACTGTCTGAATCATCATTAGTCATAAACTACACTGCTAGGTATTCCCATTCCACCATTACCATATTGCTCTGTTTTCAGGTCAGAACCATCCTGGTCATCAGTGTATGCACGCAATTCATCATTATGAATATTGATCCTTTAGGCATCAATCAGTCTTTTAAAACTGAAGCGTTACAGATTCCGTGATAGAAATGTAAAGGTAATTTCAGATTGAGACGACATATGCAGCGTTTACCGTGAATACAGTCTCCACTAAAGCGGGAACATTGCATTTAAATCACGCTGTGAAAGACTTCCAGGATGTGGTTTGAACCCTTAAAGCATATGTTGAATGGCAGTTATGTTTAGTGTGAAACATCATGTTCATGTATATACTGTATGCATCATAATACTCACATAACGATACTATACGTACAGTATGCTACTTGTAGTAACCATTTTGACTGTTGATAATTAATGTAGTCGTTCTTCTCTTTTACCCCCAGACCATTCCACAGTACAGAGACCAGCTCCCCCTATTCGACTGCTCGCACCAATCGCTGATGAACTGGGGGACCGCCATCTCACTCACTCCTCTTCCACTCCAGCAGACTACTCATCCACACACAATCTCACTCACTCCTCTTCCACTCCAGTAGACCACTCATTCATACGTCACTCCCCACCTCCACCGCTCCCTACATCCACAGCAATCACCATCTTCACCCTATCCCCTGCTTCTAAGAGTGAGGCGGACAGTTCCGTCAACGGTAGGGGGGAGGAGGGTCCCGTCAACGGTAGGGGAGAGGATGGTCCTGTCAACGGTAGGGGGGAGGAGGGTCCCGTCAACGGTAGGGGAGAGGAGGGTCCTGTCAACGGTAGGGGGGAGGAGGGTCCCGTCAACGGTAGGGGAGAGGAGGGTCCCGTCAAGGGGGGGGACAACAACAAGAGACCCCCTGCCCTTCACAGGACCACCTCGGCCCCCGTGGTACCCACCCCCGGGGTGGGACCTGACCCCAAAGACCTGAACCCCTCACAGTACAGCAGAGACCCCCGGGTCGACGATGGCACCTCGTCACCCATGGAGCACGCTCCAAGCCGAGCGGAAGCACCGTATACTCATTCAGAGTACACAAAGGACGATGCAGAGCTCAAGACTGAGCCAAGCGCAGAGTCTCCTGTTCCTCTCGCCGACCCCTCTGTAGACTCCAGCCCTCTGGAAGTCCAGGCCCTGAGAGCGCTGTTTGGCGGCAGCCCGAAGAACACGCCCGTCAGAAGGACCAAAAGTGAGGGCCACGTGCGGGCGGTTGCAGTGGGGCAGCAGCAGTCATCAGCCATGCCAGAGGTGTGCACCGACGCCACCCTGAACGACCGGCTGTGGAGCAAGCTGGAGCCCAAGCCAGGCAGCCACCGAGACAGCGTGTCCTCGTCCTCCAGCATATCGTCCAACGACACCGTCATTGACCTGTCCCTGCCCAACCTGGCCAGGAAGACCCTCACCTGTCTGAGCAGCGGACCCTCCCTGGGCGACGACATCTTCCCGGACCCACCCTCCTGGGTCAACCGGCCACGCTCGGCCATTGCCTCCTTCGACACGCCACGGGTCAGCAAGAGCAAGTCCAACCCCAACCTCCTGCAGGGCCACCTGGGGGAGCCAGAGGACGAGCTGCAGCCCAGGCCCCTCGGCGCCCCCAGGGAGCCTCCAGTGGACTCACCCAGCAGAATAACCCAGAGGAGGCACACCTGGAGCCGCCTCTACATGGAAGGGCTGAAGCAATCCTCCCCCCCAGCCAAGAAGCCCTCTGCAGTAGCAGCCCTTGCTGCTTCCGCCACCAGCCCCCTGGATACCGGGGCCTCTATGTCCAAGAGCCTGGGGGACTTGACCTCGGATGACATCGCCTGCAACTTTGACAGCAAGTACCGCAGCATCAGCCGCAGCTTCAGCATTAGGCCTTCCCGGAATGACCCGCGGCGGGGTTACCCTAACCCCCAGAGGCCCCGGCTGCCCAGCGACCTGACTGAGCAGCTGAGGAGGCTGACGGACGTGGAGCCCCTGACGGCTCGCGACTTCGCCCCCCAGGTGCAGCAGGGGCCCCTGGCGGAGGCTCAGGAGGAGCCCCCGCTACGGAGGACGTCGTCCCGGAGCCAGAGCAGGGTGCGCTACATCGCCAAAAGGGCCAAGCAGGCCCAAGAGAGGCAGAGGCTGCAGGGTCTCAACCAGCCTCACCCCGCTACTGGCGCTGCTAACACTAGCATTAGCGGTGGCGGTAGCCCCATGGAGGAGCGGGGGAACCCGGAGGGGGCGTGCTGCGTAGCCCGGAGCCCCTGCGCTAGCCTGGACCTGCTGAGCCAGCTCAGCCCCCCAGGGCCCCCCAACAGACAGTCCCAGACATCCCTGAACTCTGACAACGACGAGGTCTTTTTCATGCTCCAGCTCTGAGAATCAGACTCGTTTTGGAATGAAGCGTGTGAGACACTGAAGCAAAACTCATTTAAAATTCCATCCAGCTTTCTAGGAAGGTAAATTGTTAATTTTTAAATAAATTAAATTCTGTATATCTTGACAGGTTGTGTTTTTAAATGTATTTAATCAAGCAGAATAATGCTACTTCCAGAAATGTACAGTCACAGTTTTACTCTGGTCAATGTGTTCACTGCTCAGTTACTCACATCAACTATGAACACCTATACACAGCAAGCGCTTAGCTTGTCACAAAGGATGTACAAGTAATTTTTTACCACAATGGTCACAACAAACACCAAATAATTGCTCACAAATAATAGAAACAGCGATGAGTTGTCTTATGAAAGCATCCTTTACCGATGCAGTCATTTGTTTGCACCAAATGAGGAACGGTGGAATGTGATTGGAAAAGCAAACCTTCACTGTAGTTTTTATATGCCTGACTGTCTAGGTTCAAAGTAACGTCCATGTTTTTATATGCCTGACTGTCTAGGTTCAAAGTAACGTCCATGTTTTTATATGCCTGACTGTCTAGGTTCAAAGTGTGTCCATGTTTTTATATGCCTGACTGTCTAGGTTCAAAGTAACGTCCATGTTTTTATATGCCTGACTGTCTAGGTTCAAAGTGATGTCCATGTTTTTATATGCCTGACTGTCTAGGTTCAACGTGATGTCCATGTTTTTATATGCCTGACTGTCTAGGTTCAAAGTGACGTCCATGTTTCTATATGCCTGACTGTCTAGGTTCAAAGTGACGTCCATGTTTCTATATGCCTGACTGTCTAGGTTCAAAGTGACGTCCATGTTTCTATATGCCTGACTGTCTAGGTTCAAAGTGACGTCCATGATTCTATATGCCTGACTGTCTAGGTTCAATGACTTATGTTTTGAGTATTCATTGTGATTTGAGCTGATCCTAAAGTAGCAATATATGACCATTAGTGGAGTTTTCCAATTCTAAAACCTTTTTTTAAACTTAATATTAAATGATATATACTGTACTTTTAAAACGTAAAGAGATGTTCCGGAGCTTTTGTATACTTTTTAGCCAGTAGTTCTGAAAGTAGCGCTCACGAGCCAAAAGTGGTCCCCGAAAATTGCGTACTACGTCACGTGCAGATATGTGCACCACGTCATTGCTCTCTCTCTCGCTCTGCTGTGTGTGCATCTTGCTAGCTGTCACTCAAATGGCGAGGGGCTGAAGCTCATTGGCTTGAACTTGATTTGCTAGGGGGCTGACCCATGTGTGGAAAAATTTAGGGAAAATGGCGCCGCACATCTTCCAAACTAGAGATTTTGTGGCTAATTGCGGTAAGACAGTAATTCTGCTCATAGATTATGTATGTATGAACTACACGTTGACACATCCAGCCCAAAGCGGGGGGTTTATAAAATACTACTAGTCGCCAAAGTTCCGGAGCATGTCTTTTTAAGATTGAATAATAAACTGTGTTAACTCATTATATATTCCCCAGTAGCCCAGCCATGCCATGTGGTAGCAATATTTAGAAAACAACTATTAGTGTATATTGCAGATGATGGATTTTTTTTTTAAGATAGTTGTTTAGTCAAAGGACCATGTTGAGTCTTTGCTAAAAAGGATAGGAGTAAATGGCAACAAACAAAAAATATCCTACACAAGTCTTTTAAATCCAACTTTTTACATTTTGTGCGTACAGTGAAGTGTGATTTGAGTGAGCTGCCAACGATTTGGCAAGCTGTACCATAAAAGTTATTTTATTCTGGACAACACAGTGGGAGTGTTGTTTTTTTTACCGTAAAGACTACTCCTGTTACCTGTTTTTTATTTTATTTGACTGCATGTTTTTTAAGTACTGATATGTACGTCTCTTATTTTACTAAACCAAAAAACGTTGTTTATGTGGTCTGTCGACTTCTTTACTTGCTCAGTGTTGAGGCTGTTGAATGATGTGATTGGTTACACTGTCATTGTAGATACCAGATAGGAGTGACCCCGTTTCCAAGCATGTTTATTTGTACTGTACCGTTTGCACTGCCATGCCAGTTCACTGCAACACTTTAGGAACAATATTGAAGTCAAAACCAGATGTAATTATGAACTGAATAAATCTCTCCTGTATATTAAACAAGCTTATTTTATTTCTTTTTTTTTTCAATGTCGCACTCTTCTCTCAATGTTTGGACCAAAGACTTATATTCAAACAAAATGGGCAGCCAGTTGAACTTATCCCTACAGAAGTTGACATGTGAAAGCCCTCAGTTTTGGCAAGGTGGCTTCGCTAGCTGCCCTAATTATGGACTGCCTGGCTGGACTGTATTGACCAACCATCACCTCTACCAATCTTATTGGCTGGACTGTATTGACCAACCATCACCTCTACCAATCTTATTGGCTGGACTGTGTTGACCAACCATCACCTCTACCAATCTTATTGGCTGGACTGTATTGACCAACCATCACCTCTACCAATCTTATTGGCTGGACTGTATTGACCAACCATCACCTCTACCAATCTTATTGGCTGGACTGTATTGACCAACCATGACCTCTAGCAATCTTATTGGCTGGACTGTATTGACCAACCATCACCTCTAGCAATCTTATTGGCTGGGCTGTATTGACCAAACCATCACCTCTACCAATCTTATTGGCATAGTTCACCACACTCCCTGATGGGGAGAAGTGTTCCTAAACAATGACTCGATCCAAAATAAATGCCCAGTCAGTTGTTGAAAAAAATAAAAATCCTTTCTATTACATTTGCCACCCAAGATTTTGGAAGATAAAATGTTGTGGTCACACTTTTACTGAACTACAACTGTTAAGGCTTAAAGCCCTCATAAACTGCTCAAGGCCATCAAAAGGCTTCAAATGTCATCCAGGAACTAATGCCTTGCTTGCTAAAGGATGACAAACAGGTTATGCTACATTTGGCAAAGCACCAGATGTAAGGGTATTTTATATCACTCTTTTATGTATGACATTGCTTAAGTGGTTTGTGAAGCATAGTGTTTAGACGGTTAAAGCCTCATTTATACTTTCGCTGTACTGACCTGTCACTCAACGGACAACAGTCGACCATCAACATTTTTTTTTGTCTGGGGTTGCCAAGGCAACGGACACCTCTGGTGGAGCTGTTGGCTATAGCCCGGCCTCTTGTTTTGTACTGTGAAAGGCTTCACAAAAGACCGCTTCATTAGGATTCCGAGGGCACTTCGACTCCCCTCTTCAAACCGTATTTATCCAGTCGATTGGCCATGGTTCAGCCCTCCAACCAAAGTCTGGAGCTCTATTGAGTCACTACTGAACTGAGGGAATGATGTCACAGGGGCTTGAATGCCCCACACCAAACTCCAGCCCCCCATGACTCCGAGCTCACAACTTTTGGATTTCTCTGGAAGAAATTGAGATGTGTGGAATTAAGTAAATAAAGTTTATAAGACTGAACTCCTCTGTATGAATTCACCTTCTGTTGCAAGAGTCCCAGGTATTCCTCCAAAGTATACAACATTAAAAAGGAGTTAATTGCTCTGTGTTAATCTCTTTAGTTAATTTGAACAGGGGCTGCTTGGGTACCTAATAAGTACTTCTCTGAATAGTGGAGTAATTCTAGTCTCTTGGATGGTGTCAAGGGGATTAACATGAAGTAACCGAACAAGCAAACACCTCCCAATACCAAAATAAACATGTTGAACCTTCATGCAGCTCTTTACCAATTAACCTATAGGACAAAAACGACTAGTTACTCATCAGTCCATCTTTTTTAAATCCGTTATTCTGCCTCATGCACTAACTCTGGCCACTTCCTCAAAATAATTATTCTACTAACAGTAATCTCTCCCTCTCAAGCACTGTTCTTCTGCCAGTAAGCTCCTTTTAGAGTTCGCTTCAAGAATAGGACACTTGTTTTCAGCGACCACATATCTTCCCTCTAGTTCCAACCTCCTGATGATTCCCGAAGGATTCGTCAGGGTCAGAAATCTTCCCCTCATTGCGCCACTCACCCCCCTGATTTCTGGGAACAGTATCTGTTCCATTGGCTGCCAATACTGTTTTGTTTTTTGTTAAGGGGAAAGGCGGGATGAGAGGGACTCTTGTGTAACCTGACAAAAACAAGCCTTGCCATCTTGATATGCATCACTCTAAATTGCTAGTGTGCACCAATCCAAGACTCGTGACCTGTAGTTCCAATTAAGAGAACCGGTCACAGTGACCTCCTACTTGGTTGAGTTGATGTGATCACAGTGTACAGACGGGATCGAGTCTAGAGATCATAGAAATACAATTATTACTGGATTGTTACACATCGACTTAAATAGGGAGATGTTGGGGGCTCTTATGTAACCTGACAACGTGCCTGGCCATCTCGATGTGCAGCACTCTATAAAGCTGCTTGCTAGCATTTGTACCAAGGGAAGTGAACAAGTGCACACTTTGGGAGAAAGGAGAGATTATTGGGACGCAACTCGCTGTCCTCCAAATATCCTCCTTCCATGTCCAACCCCTTTATAAATGTGGGATGTGTGTGGGTGTGATATCTGCAACCCCCCCTCCCTCCTTGCACTGCACCCAACCGTCCCTCTCCATTGACTACTTCTCTACCACGTAGGACGGAACATCTAAGGTAAGGAATCCTTATTGGACTTTTTCCTTAGATTATTCAGACAGTACTATTTACTTTTACAGTGAATGTTGATAGCAGCATCTTATTGATGATGTACGTCCTAAAAGCATTTTGAAACTTTTTTCTCTTCCATTTGTCATATATTAATAAGCGTACGTGCCATGAGATGAGGTCTATTATAGTTCCTTTGCATTATGACCCCCAAATTAGAACTTATTGTGAAATTCTGGTGTAGGACGTCCAATGTTTTTATTAGAAATAAAGTAGAATTTGAACCTTGAGACTAACCAGATAGACCCAACCATGTGTTGTAACTACAACCCAGTCTCTAGGCATGGTCCGTCAGTGAGTCTCTAGGCATGGTCCGTCAGTGAGTCTCTAGGCATGGTCCGTCAGTGAGTCTCTAGGCATGGTCCGTCAGTGAGTCTCTAGGCATGGTCCGTCAGTGAGTCTCTAGGCATGGTCCGTCAGTGAGTCTCTAGGCATGGTCCGTCAGTGAGTCTCTAGGCATGGTCCGTCAGTGAGTCTCTAGGCATGGTCCGTCAGTGAGTCTCTAGGCATGGTCCGTCAGTGAGTCTCTAGGCATGGTCCGTCAGTGAGTCTCTAGGCATGGTCCGTCAGTGAGTCTCTAGGCATGGTCCGTCAGTAAGTCTCTAGGCATGGTCCGTCAGTGAGTCTCTAGGCATGGTCCGTCAGTGAGTCTCTAGGCATGGTCCGTCAGTAAGTCTCTAGAAATGGTCCGTCAGTGAGTCTCTAGGCATGGTCCGTCAGTAAGTCTCTAGGCATGGTCCGTCAGTAAGTCTCTAGGCATGGTCCGTCAGTAAGTCTCTAGGCATGGTCCGTCAGTAAGTCTCTAGGCATGGTCCGTCAGTAAGTCTCTAGGCATGGTCCGTCAGTGAGTCTCTAGGCATGGTCCGTCAGTGAGTCTCTAGGCATGGTCCGTCAGTGAGTCTCTAGGCATGGTCCGTCAGTAAGTCTCTAGGCATGGTCCGTCAGTGAGTCTCTAGGCATGGTCCGTCAGTAAGTCTCTAGGCATGGTCCGTCAGTAAATCTCTAGGCATGGTCCGTCAGTAAGTCTCTAGGCATGGTCCGTCAGTAAGTCTCTAGGCATGGTCCGTCAGTGAGTCCCAACACACCATTTGGAAAGCATTGTCCTTGGTTAGCACTAAGTGTTAAAACAGTGTTTGTTAAAAAATGCTACATAGAATCCAATTGCTATACCCTGAGCCAATATTACCCTCAATCCGATTAAATGTAATATATATATATATCAGTACCAGTCAAAAGTTTGTACACACCTACTCATTCAAAGGTTTTTCTTTATTTTTACTATTTTCTACATTGTATAATAATAGTGAAGACATCAAAACCTAGTGGGCACATGTCTACACTGTCTGTGCATATATATATATATATATATATATATATATATATATATATATATATACACAGTGCATTGGGAAAATATTCAGACCCCTTGACTTTTTCCACATTTTGTTATGTTACTTCCTTATTCTAAAATTGATTAAATAAAAATAAAAAATCTTCATCAATCTACACAAAATACCCCATAATGACAAAGCGAAAACAGGTTTTTAGAAATGTTTGCTCATTTATTTGACCTCTGGATATTATTATGATTTCTAGAGTAATTGTAAATTTGGTTAACTTGGTTAATTTGACACACTCAGCTCACAATGTGAAAGTTCACGTTTCTATCACACTCACGTCGATACAAACTGAAATTCGTGAGCTTCTAATCAACAAAGTAAAATATGTACAAATGTATTATACTGTTTAACTTTTGTCACTGAAACTGTGGTGTCGCCTTTTTAATTCTCAGGTGCAGAAAGTGACGACATGAAAGCGTTTATTGGATCGGTTGTGTGTGCGGTGGCACTGCTAGCTGGGTTTTGCACTGCAGGTAAATATAAATATATCACAAGGTATACACTGAGTGTACAAAACATTAGGAACACCTTCCTAATATTGATTTGCACCCACCTTTGCCCTCAGAACAGCCTCAAATTTGTCTGGGCATGGACTACAAGGTGTCGAAAGCATTCCACAGGGATGCTGGCCCATGTTGACTCCAATGCTTCCCACAGTTGTGTCAAGTTGGCTGGATGTCCTTTGGGTGGTGGACTATTCTTATGTGTTACGAATTTATGAAACGTACAATATGTTACGAATTTGTAACACGTGTGATATGTTACAAATTCTAATTTGTTGTGGCTAACGTTAGCTAGGTGGCTAATGTTAGCTAGCTTGCTAATGTTAGCTAGGTTAGGTTAAGGGTTAAGTGTAGGAATTAGGTTAAAGGGGAAGGGTTAGCTAACATGCTAAGCAGCTAAAAAGTAGTAAGTAGTTGAAAAGTTGCTAAAATGCTAAAGGTGTCCATGATGAGATTTAAACACGCAATCTTTGGGTTGCTAGACATTTGCGTTATACGCCCACCCATCCACCCCGACCAACCACCTTCCTTTCGTTTTTGCCTTAAGTAACCTTCTGTCTTATGTAACCATACCAAACATAACATATCATACTAATTTGAGTGTCCCAGATTTACATTTACTATGTTATTTCTAGTCTATGAGACCAGGCTGAGTCCCTGGGCAGGTTATTAGAAACAATTAAAAATCTCCCAGTATCACTTCCTCCCTGCTACTGTATTATGGTACTCATTAACCATTTTACTATAGTGACCCCTAGTGGTCTAATGTATAAGGAGTCAAGACGCCTCTGAACTATTTTAGGTTATTTATAGGACTTTGGGGGAAAAGTGTTGAGAATGAAGTGAATACGTTCAGAAAACATACTGTACCACAACTGTGGCAGGCAATGGTCTCTTGTAGAGTTGTTCAGCTTTAATAGAACCAGCCTGGAGTCCAGCCTTTGAAAGTCTTCCAGCATCCCAGCATGTTTTAGCCTGCGGGAGGGCACCCCAAAATGGTTAGTGTCTTGACATCTGACTCTTCCCATTGACCGAGGCTGGACGGCTGGAGCCCGATCAAAGCGCCAGAGCCGCATCAGATCTGGCAGCCGGCCATTTCTCACAAGCCATCCGAGAGGATGCCTGCCACGGCCAACAAAAAAGTGTAATAAATAAATTGAGCTTGAAATCAATGGCTCGGGGCAGGCCCGCAACATGACCGGCATCTCCATGGGCTTGTAGGTCGATGCCAGTGGTCTTTTTACAAATTACTGTTGATGTGTGTCACTTACACCATACGATACCAAGGGAGCACCCCGACTGTGCCGGTACCTCCGCTTCCCCGCCTCCAACTTTGGCAGGGCTTGTTAGGTCCTGAAGCGGACACGCTGAAATGCCTTTGGTCACAGTCAGTCGACGGCAAGGAAAACAAGTTTGAGTGCCATGCATAATGTCTAAAAGAGGGACAGGGATTGGAAGGGTGACTTTCCCTCTTCTGGTGGAGGGGTTGGAAGGGGGGGTTGGTTCCAGAACATGTCTTTAGGGAAGAGCGGGGTGGGTAGGACCCCACTTTAGTCTCACCAAAGGGGGTTTGAAACAGCCCTGTGGTACCCCATTACTGTCCCACTGCATTGCCCCCAAAATGGAAGAGAAAGAAGTCTCTGTAGAAAGCTGCTGTACAATACTGCCATTGTCTTCCATCCTAGCTCTTGGGTCCTATCTCCTGAAGTTGGAAGAGAGGACCAAGCAGAACATGGCATGATGATATGCTTCATTAGAAGCCCTCAAGCCACTCCTATTCGTTTTTCAACCAGACAAAGCAAATTAACCAAAGCAAGGCCGGGAGAAGGGATTTACGTTGAATCCTATTATTCAGTAATATCTCAAATTATATTTCATAGGGGTGGCAGGTAGCCTAGAGCTTAGAGCATTTGGCCAGTAACGGTTGCTGGTTCGAATACCCGAGCCGCCAAGGTGAAAAATCGATCGATGTGCCCTTGAGCAAGGCACTTAACCCTATTTTGCTCCAGGGGCACAGTACTACTATGGCTGACCCTGTAAAACAACACTTTACACTGCACCGATCTGGTGTATGTGTTTGTGACAATAAAACACACACACATACATATACTGTGCCTTGCAAAAGTATTCATCCCGCTTGGCGTTTTTTCCTATTTTGTTGCATTACAACCTGTAATTTAAATGGATTTTTATTTTTATTTCATGTAATGGACATACACAAAATAGTCGAAATTGGTGAAGTGAAAAAAAAAAAAAAACTTGTTTCAAAAAAATGTAAAAAATAAATAACGGAAAAGTGGTGCGTGCATATGTATACACCCCCTTTGCTATGAAGCCCCTAAATAAGATCTGGTGCAAACAATTCTCTTCAGAAGTCACATAATTTGTTAAATAAAGTCCACCTGTATGCAATCTGTGTCACATGATCTCAGTGTGTGTGTGATATATATATATATATATATATATATATATATATATATATATACACATACATACATACATACATACATACATACATACATACATACATACATACAGTGGAGAAAAAAAGTATTTAGTCAGCCACCAATTGTGCAAGTTCTCCCACTTAAAAAGATGAGAGAGGCCTGTAATTTTCATCATAGGTACACGTCAACTATGACAGACAAATTGAGAATTTTTTTTCCAGAAAATCACATTGTAGGATTTTTAATGAATTTATTTGCAAATTATGGTGGAAAATAAGTATTTGGTCACCTACAAACAAGCAAGATTTCTGGCTCTCACAGACCTGTAACTTCTTCTTTAAGAGGCTCCTCTGTCCTCCACTCGTTACCTGTATTAATGGCACCTGTTTGAACTTGTTATCAGTATAAAAGACACCTGTCCACAACCTCAAACAGTCACACTCCAAACTCCACTATGGCCAAGACCAAAGAGCTGTCAAAGGACACCAGAAACAAAATTGTAGACCTGCACCAGGCTGGGAAGACTGAATCTGCAATAGGTAAGCAGCTTGGTTTGAAGAAATCAACTGTGGGAGCAATTATTAGGAAATGGAAGACATACAAGACCACTGATAATCTCCCTCGATCTGGGGCTCCACGCAAGATCTCACCCCGTGGGGTCAAAATGATCACAAGAACGGTGAGCAAAAATCCCAGAACCACACGGGGGACCTAGTGAATGACCTGCAGAGAGCTGGGACCAAAGTAACAAAGCCTACCATCAGTAACACACTACGTCGCCAGGGACTCAAATCCTGCAGTGCCAGACGTGTCCCCCTGCTTAAGCCAGTACATGTCCAGGCCCGTCTGAAGTTTGCTAGAGTGCATTTGGATGATCCAGAAGAGGATTGGGAGAATGTCATATGGTCAGATGAAACCAAAATATAACTTTCTGGTAAAAACTCAACTCGTCGTGTTTGGAGGACAAATAATGCTGAGTTGCATCCAAAGAACACCATACCTACTGTGAAGCATGGGGGTGGAAACATCATGCTTTGGGGCTGTTTTTCTGCAAAGGGACCAGGACGACTGATCCGTGTAAAGGAAAGAATGAATGGGGCCATGTATCGTGAGATTTTGAGTGAAAACCTCCTTCCATCAGCAAGGGCATTGAAGATGAAACGTGGCTGGGTCTTTCAGCATGACAATGATCCCAAACACACCGCCGGGCAACGAAGGAGTGGCTTCGTAAGAAGCATTTCAAGGTCCTGGAGTGGCCTAGCCAGTCTCCAGATATCAACCCCATAGAAAATCTTTGGAGGGAGTTGAAAGTCTGTGTTTGCCCAGCGACAGCCCCAAAACATCACTGCTCTAGAGGAGATCTGCATGGAGGAATGGGCCAAAATACCAGCAACAGTGTGTGAAAACCTTGTGAAGACTTACAGAAAATGTTTGACCTGTGTCATTGCCAACAAAGGGTAAATAACAAAGTATTGAGAAACTTTTGTTATTGACCAAATACTTATTTTCCACCATAATTTACAAATAAATTCATTAAAAATCCTACAATGTGATTTTCTGGAAAAAATATTCTCATTTTGTCTGTCATAGTTGACGTGTACCTATGATGAAAATTACAGGCCTCTCTCATCTTTTTAAGTGGGAGAACTTGCACAATTGGTAGCTGACTATTTGATACACTGCCAATTTTGCAGGTTTTCCTACTTACAAAGCATGTAGAGGTCTGTAATTATCATAGCTACACTTCAACTGTGAGAGACGGAATCTAAAACAAAAATCCAGAAAATCACATTTGTATGATTTTTAAGTAATTAATTTGCATTTTATTGCAAAACATAAGTATTTGATACATCAGAAAAGCAGAACTTAATATTTGGTACAGAAACCTTTGTTTAAAATTACAGAGATCATATGTTTCCTGTAGGTCTTGACCAGGTTGGAAACACACTGCAGCAGGGATTTTGGCCCACTCCTCCATACAGACCTTCTCCAGATCCTTCAGATTTCGGGGCTGTCGCTGGGCAATACGGACTTTCAGCTCCCTCCAAAGATGTTCTATTGGGTTCAGGTCTGGAGACTGGCTAGGTCACTCCAGGACCTTGAGATGCTTCTTACAGAGCCACTTCTTAGTTGCCCTGGCTGTGTGTTTCGGGTCGTTGTCATGCTGGAAGACCCAGCCACGACCCATCTTCAATGCTCTTACTGAGGGAAGGAGGTTGTTGGCCAAGATCTCGCGATACATGGCCCCATCCATCCTCCCCTCAATACGGTGCAGTCGTCCTGTCCCCTTTGCAGAAAAGCATCCCCAAAGAATGATGTTTCCACCTCCATGCTTCACGGTTGGGATGGTGTTCTTGGGGTTGTACTCATCCTTCTTCTTCCTCCAAACACGGCGAGTGGAGTTTAGACCAAAAAGCTCTATTTTTGTCTCATCAGACCACATGACCTTCTCCCATTCCTCCTCTGGATCATCCAGATGGTCATTGGCAAACTTCAGACGGGCCTGGACATGCGCTGGCTTGAGCAGGGGGACCTTGCGTGTGCTGCAGGATTTTAATCCATGACGGCGTAGTGTGTTACTAATGGTTTTCTTTGAGACTGTGGTCCCAGCTCTCTTCAGGTCATTGACCAGGTCCTGCCGTGTACTTCTGGGCTGATCCCTCACCTTCCTCATGATCATTGATGGCCCACGAGGTGAGATCTTGCATGGAGCCCCAGACCAAGGGTGATTGACCGTCATCTTGAACTTCTTCCATTTTCTAATAATTGCGCCAACAGTTGTTGCCTTCTCACCAAGCTGCTTGCCCATTGTCCTGTAGCCCATCCCAGCCTTGTGCAGGTCTACAATTTTATCCCTGATGTCCTTACACAGCTCTCTGGTCTTGGCCATTGTGGAGAGGTTGGAGTCTGTTTGATTGAGTGTGTGGACAGGTGTCTTTTATACAGGTAACGAGTTCAAACAGGTGCAGTTAAAACAGGTAATGAGTGGAGAACAGGAGGGCTTCTTAAAGAAAATCTAACAGGTCTGTGAGAGCCAGAATTCTTACTGGTTGGTAGGTGATCAAATACTTATGTCATGCAATAAAATGCAAATTAATTACTTAAAAATCTGACAATGTGATTTTCTGGATTTTTGTTTTAGATTCCGTCTCTCACAGTTGAAGTGTACCTATGATAAAAATTACAGAACTCTACATGCTTTGTAAGTAGGAAAACCTGCAAAATCGGCAGTGTATCAAATACTTGTTCTCCCCACTGTATATGATATATATATATATATATATATATATATATATATATATATATATATATATATATACACCTGTTCTGAAAGGCGCCAAAGTCTGCAACACCACAAAACAAGGGGCACCACCAAGCAAGCGGCACCATGAAGACCAAGGAGCTCTCCAAACAGGTCAGGGACAAAGTTGTGGAGAAGTACAGATCAGGGTTGGGTTAAAAAATCAGAGACTTTGAACATCCCACGGAGCACAATTAAATCCATTATTTAAAAATTGAAAGAATATGGCACCACAACAAACCTGCCAAGAGAGGGCCGCCCACCAAAACTCACGGACCAGGCAAGGAGGGCATTAATCAGAGGCAACAAAGAGACCAAAGATAACCCTGAAGGAGCCGCAAAGCTCCACAGCGGAGATTGGAGTATCTGTCCACAGTACCACTTTAAGCCGTACACTCCACAGAGCTGGGCTTTACGGAAGAGTGGCCAGAAAAAAAGCCATTGCTTAAAGAGAAGAATAAGCAAACACGTTTGGTGTTTGCCAAAAGCCATGTGGGAGACTCCCCAAACATATGGAAGAAGGTACTCTGGTCAGATGAGACTAAAATTGAGCTTTTTGGCCATCAAGGAAAACGCTATGTCTGGCGCAAACCCAACACCTCTCATCACCCCGACAACACCATCCCCACAGTGAAGCATGGTGGTGGCAGCATCATGCTGTGGGGATGGCGCTAAATACAGGGAAATTCTTGAGGGAAACCTGTTTCAGTCTTCCAGAGATTTGAGACTGGGACGGAGGTTCACCTTCCAGCAGGACAATGACCCTAAGCATACTGCTAAAGCAACACTCTAGTGGTTTAAGGGGAAACATTTAAATGTCTTGGAATGGCCTAGTCAAAGCCCAAACCTCAATCCAATTGAGAATCTGTGGTATGACTTAAAGATTGCTGTACACCAGCGGAACCCATCCAACTTGAAGGAGCTGGAGCAGTTTTGCCTTTAAGAATGGGCAAAAATCCCAGTGGCTAGTTGTGCCAAGCTTATAGAGACATACCCCAAGAGACTTGCAGCTGTAATTGCTGCAAAAGGTGGCTCTACAAAGTATTAACTTTGGGGAGGTGAATAGTTATGCACGCTCAAGTTTTCCATTTTTTTGTCTTCTTTCTTGTTTGTTTCACACAAAAAAACATTTTGCATCTTCAAAGTGGTAGGCATGTTGTGTAAATCAAATGATACAAACCCCCCACAAAATCCATTTTAATTCCAGGTTGTATGGCAACAAAATAGGAAGAATGCCAAGGGGGGTAAATACTTTTGCACGCCACTGTTTATACAGTTGAAGTCGGAAGTTTACATACACTTAGGTTGGAGTCATTTCAACCACTCCACAAATGTCTTGTTAACAACTATAGTTTTGGCAAGTCGGTTAGGACATCTACTTTGTGCATGACCCAAGTAATTTTTCCAACAATTGTAAGACAGATTTTTTCACTTATAATTCACTGTATCACAATTCCAGTGGGTCAGAAGTTTACATACACTGAGTTGACTGTGCCTTTAAACAGCTTGCAAAATTCCAGAAAATGACGTCATGGCTTTAGAAGCTTCTGATAGGCTAATTGACATCATTTGAGTCAATTGGAGGTGTACCTGTGGATGTATTTCAAGGCCTACCTTCAAACTCAGTGCCTCTTTGCTTGACATCATGGGAAAATCAAAAGAAATCAGCCAAGACCTCAGAAAAAAATGGTAGACCTCCACAAGTCTGGTTCATCCTTGGGAGCAATTTCCAAACGCCTGAAGGTACCACGTTCATCTGTACAAACAATAGTACGCAAATATAAACACCATAAAACCACGCAGCCGTCATACCGCTCAGGAAGGAGTTCTGTGTCCTAGAGATGAATGTACTTTGGTGCGAAAAGTGCAAATCAATCCCAGAACAACAGCAAATGACCTTGTGAAGATGCTGGAGGAAACAGGTACAAAAGTATCTATATCCACAGTAAAACGAGTCCTATATCGACATAACCTGAAAGGCCGCTGAGCAAGGAAGAAGCCACTGCTCCAAAACTGCCATAACAAAGCCAGACTAAGGTTTGCAACTGCACATGGGGACAAAGATCGTACCTTTTAGAGAAATGTCCTCTGGTCTGATGAAACAAACATAGAACTGTTTGGCCATAAAGACCATTGTTATTTTTGTCGGAAAAAGGGGGACCCTTGCAAGCCGAAGAACACCATCCCAACTGTGAAGCACCGGGGTGGCAGCATCATGCTGTGGGGGTGCTTTGCTGCAGGAGGGACTGGTGCACTTCACAAAATAGATGGCATCATGAGGAAGGAAAATTATGTGGATATATTGAAGCAACATCTCAAGACATCAGGAAGTTAAAGCTTGGTCGCAAATGGGTCTTCCAAATGGACAATGACCCCAAGCATACTTCCAAAGTTGTGGCAAAATGGCTTAAGGACAACAAAGTCAAGGTATTGGAGTGGCCATCACAAAGCCCTGACCTCAATCCTATAGAAAATGTGTGGGCAGAACTGAAAAAGCGTGTGCGAGCAAGGAGGCCTACAAACCTGACTCAGTTACACCAGCTCTGTCAGGAGGAATGGGCCAAAATTCACCCAACTTATTGTGGGAAGCTTGTGGAAGGCTACCCGAAATGTTTGACCCAAGTTAAACAATTTAAAGGCAATGCTACCAAATACTAATTGAGTGTATGTAAACTTCTGATCCACTGGGAATGTGATGAATGAAATAAAAGCTGAAATAAATTATTCTCTCTACTATTATTCTGACATTTAGGTGCAATCTTGTCTGAAATATAAAATATATTTTGATTTGTTTAACACTTTTTTGGTTACTACATGATTCCATATGTGTTATTTCATAGTTTTGATGTCTTCACTATTATTCTACAATGTAGAAAATAGTAAAAATAAAGAAAAACCCTTGAATGAGTAGGTGTGTCCAAACTTCTGACTGGTACTGTATATATACAAATTTACCCAGACACACTAAATAGCAGTGTGTAGACATTTGCATGTTTTTTCTTTTTGTCGTTCCAGGGCCCCCGGTGTTATCTGTCACCACTATATTGGTAAGGTATTATTTTTATATATATAGTTGTGGTCAAAAGTTTTGAGAATGACACACATACAATTTTTCACGAAGTCTGCTGCCTCAGTTTTGATTATGCCAATTTGCATATACTCCAGAATGTCATGAAGAGTGATAAGATGAATTGCAATTAATTGCAAAGTCCCTCTTTGCCATGAAAATGAACTTCATTCCAAAAATGCCACTGCATTTCAGCCCTGCCACAAAAGGACCAGCTACCATCATGTCAGTGATTCTCTCATTAACACAGGTGAGAGTGTTGACGAGGACAAGGCTGGAGATCACTCAGTCATAATGATTGAGTTAGAATAACAGATTGGAAGCTTTAAAAGGAGGGTAGTGCTTGAAATCATTGTTCTTCCTCTGTTAACCATGGTTACCTGCAAGGAAACACGTGCCGTCATCATTGCTTTGCACAAAAAGGGCTTCACAGGCAAGGATATTGCTGCTAGTAAGATTGCACCTAAATCAACCATTTATCGGATCATCAAGAACTTCAAGGAGAGAGGTTAAATTGTTGTGAAGAAGGCCTCAGGGCGCCCAAGAAAGTCCAGCAAGCGCCAGGACCGTCTCCTAAAGTTGATTCAGCTGCGGGATCGGGGCACCACCAGTGCAGAGCTTGCTCAGGAATGGCAGCAGGCAGGTGTGAGTGCATCTGCACGCACAGTGAGGCGAAGACTTTTGGAGGATGGCCTGGTGTCAAGAAGGGCAGCAAAGAAGCCACTTCTCTCCAGGAAAAACATCAGGGACAGACTGATATTCTGCAAAAGGTACAGGGATTGGACTGCTGAGGACTGGGGTAAAGTCATTTTCTCTGATGAATCCCCTTTTCCGATTGTTTGGGGCATCCGGAAAACACCTTGTCCAGAGAAGACAAGGTGAGCGCTACCATCAGTCCTGTGCCATGCCAATAGTAAAGCATCCTGAGACCATTCATGTGTGGGGTTGCTTCTCAGCCAAGGGAGTGGGCTCACTCACAATTTAGCCTACGAACACAGCCATCAATAAAGAATGGTACCAACACATCCTCCGAGAGCAACTTCTCCCAACCATCCAAGAACAGTTTGGTGACGACCAATGCCTTTTCCAGCATGATGGAGGACCTTGCTATAAGGCAAAAGTGATAACTAAGCGGCTCGGGGAACAAAACATTGACATTTTGGGTCCATGGCCAGGAAACTCCCCAGACCTTAATCCCATTGAGAACCTGTAGTCGATCCTCAAGAGGCGGGTGGACAAACAAAAACCCACAAACTCCAAGCATTGATTATGCAAGAATGGGCTGCCATCAGTCAGGATGTGGCCCAGAAGTTAATTGACAGCATGCCAGGGCGGATTGCAGAGGTCTTGAAAAAGAAGGGTCAACACTGCAAATATTGACTCTTTGCATAAACTTAATGTAATTGTCAATAAAAGCCTTTGACACTTATGGAATGCTTGTAATTATACTTCAGTATACCATAGTAACATCTGACAAAAATATCTCATAACACTGAAGCAGCGAACTTTGTGAAGACCAATACTTGTGTCATTCTCAAAACTTTTGACCACGACTGTACAGCATGCTAATACTTATCACAATCATAATTGTTGTTATGCATATCATCTTACATACAGCAGACATATTCATTTTCATATTTCATCATAATGACTCCTCTGATCAAATGAGTTTAATTGGCTACACTTGTTCGAACAACACTGTGGCTGCGTTTACACAGGCAGCCCAATTCCGATGTTTTGAAATATCTGATACCTATTAGACTTTTTCCCAAAAATGTTTAAATGGCAAAAACCACATGGAATCTGATCTTTTGAGTTCCGATTTTATTCCACATTCATGTGGTTCTCAATCCTGATACGATTCTGATGTTTCATATCTGACCTCAGTCTGGACGCTCAGTTTACCTGCCGTTACCATGACAACCACCCTCAAATTTAAAGGAACAATGGCAGGAAATGAGCATTGCATCTGTGTGCTATTTCAGAGGATACAACGGTGTGAATGCGCAAATCTGACATTAGTCACATGTAAAAGTGAGTGTGGACAGAATTGGGTTCTCAGGATGGCTGTGTTAAAGCAGCTTATCATATACAGAACAAAAATATAAACACAACATGTAAAGTGTTGGTCCCATGTTTCATGAGGTGAAATAAAAGATCCCAGAAATGTTCCATTCGCACATTATTTATCTCATATTTTGTGCACAAATTTGCTGACACCCCTGTTGGTGAGCATTTCTCCTTTGCCAAGATGATCTATCCACCTGCCAGGTGCAGCTGATTAAACAGCATGATCCTTACACAGGCACACCTTGTGCTGGGGACAATAAAAGGCCCCTCTGAAATGTGTAGTTTTGTCAGACAACACAATGCCACAGATGTTTTGAGGGAGCGTGCAATTTGCATTCTGACTGCAGGAATGTCCACCAGACCTGTTGCCAGAGATTTGAATGTTCATTTCTCTACCATAAGCTGCCTCCAACGTCGTTTTAGAGAATTTGGCAGTACGTCCAACCAGCCTCACAACCACAGACCACATGTAACCACGCCAGCCCAGGGCCTCCACATCCGTTTCTTAACCTGCGGGATCGTCTGAGACCAGCTACCCGGACAGCTGATGAAACTGAGGAGTATTTCTGTCTGTAATAAAGCCCTTATGTGGGGAAAAACTCATTCTGATTTGGTGGGCCTGGCTCCCCAGTGGGTGGGCCTGGCTCCCCAGTGGGTGGGCCTTGCAACCAAGTGGGTGGGCCTTGCAACCAAGTGGGTGGGCCTGGCTCCCCAGTGGGTGGGCCTGGCTCCCCAGTGGGTCAGCCTGGCTCCCCAGTGGGTGGGCCTGGCAACCAAGTGGGTGGGCCTGGCAACCAAGTGGGTGGGCCTGGCACCCCAGTGGGTGGGCCTTGCTCCCCAGTGGGTGGGCCTGGCTCCCCAGTTGGTGGGCCTTGCAACCAAGTGGGCGGGCCTATGCCCTCCCAGGCCCACACATGGCTGCGCCATTGCCCAGTCATGTGAAATCCATAGATTAGGGCCTAATTAATTTATTTAAATTGACTGATTTCCTTATATGAACTGTAACTCAGTAAAATTGTTGAAATTGTTGCATGTTGTGTTTTATATTTTTGTTCAGTATAGATCTCGCATGACGTCTCACACTAGATTCCACCATTTTAGATCAGTCCCCATGTCGTTATGCTCTCAATGTTGTAACGCGACATGACACTGCCATTCAATTAGACTCATTTGAATGTATCCCTGACCAAGATGGCTGCCATTATCAGCATATTCTTGTGTTATGAGTGTCTATGACAAAACCACTCTAGTAATTTTTTGTAACTCTATGCTAGTATGCATGTTTTAAAATATGATCCACTTATCGGATTCTCTCCCACCAGCAAGAACCATACACTATGACCAAAGGGTCTGAGCTGGAGGGGTACTGCATTGACCTGCTCGCGGAGCTCGCCAAAAAGTTGGACTTCAAGTACAATGTGCACCTGGTGAAGGATGGAAAATACGGGCAACAGGACGAGAGCGGCAACTGGCTGGGGATGATCGGGGAGGTGGTCCGAGGGGTGAGTGACCTGGACAGAAGGTAGCAGGTGGTGGTATATGGTACGCTGGGGAATTGGTTAAGTCATTCAGACTTGTGTAAAGTAGGCCCTGCATGGCTATATACTCACGCACGCTGTGTGTCACTACTCCTGTTTGTTTTTACCCTACTCCTGTGTCTGTGTGTGCCTGCTCTTGTCTCCTTCTATCTATCAGGAAGCCGAACTGGCGGTTGCGCCTCTGACCCTCACAGCGACCAGGGAGCAGAGGGTGGAGATGAGCACTCCCTTCATGCAGATGGGCATTGGTTTCATCCTGAGCAAGGACCTGGGCTCCGAGGAGAGCCACTCCCTCAGCTTCCTCTTCCCCTTCTCTACAGAGATGTGGGTGGGCGTCCTCCTGGCCTTCCTGGTGACCGGCCTCTGCATGTATCTGGTGGCCAGGTGAGATAATATGATCATTTCCGGCCTTAGACCGGCCTCTGCATGTATCTGGTGGCCAGGTGAGATAATATGATCATTTCCGGCCTTAGACCGGCCTCTGCATGTATCTGGTGGCCAGGTGAGATAATATGATCATCTCCGGCCTTAGACGGGCCTATGCATTTATTTTCATGTGAGATATCATTATCTCCTTGGCCCCATTCCAAATCAAACTGCTAGCTAGCTATCAACCCTAGGCGCTTCGGGGGAATCCTAACTTCCACTTAAGTCGAATTTCACTTAGTCATCCATTGAAATCAATGAGACTAAGTGAGAATATGACTTACATGTAAATAGAAGTTAGGATTCACCCCTTGCATAAAAAGATGTCAACATACAAATTATGCGTAATGCTATGAAACATATAGGCAACGTACGTCAAGTATACCAAACATAGCGTGGAAGATTGTAGTTGAAAGTAGAGTAGGTCGATGGAAGTAGAAACTGCGTTGCTAATTTGTCCTTTGTAAGAATGTCGTTTGGCCACTGTCCAGACAATGAAGAAGATAGATCTCATTGCTCACTTTGTTTTTCTGCCCACCCCAGGATAAGCCCCTGTGAGTGGGCAGACCCCGAGACAAACGAACACAGCTTCACCCTCCTGCACAGCTTCTGGTACATCACCGGAGCCCTGACCCTGCAAGGTAACGCAGCTATAAGCCAAATCGCCCCCTGAGTCAAACCGCTGCTTCCAAGTCACATGTAAAACAGAGCCATGCTATTTTGGCAAAGAAGAGTCTAGAAGACCATAGAAATATAGTCTTCTTTACTGTGGGTACACTAAATATGGTCGCCAGTCTACCCAGTCTGGACAGGGGTTAATGTTCCTGCTATTCAGACAAGGATTGTCTAGACCAGGATTTTGGTTCCTTTCCTTTACCTCTGAATTCAAGTCAACCAATCTCCATCTTTATTGTCCCTGAAAGTAACATAGAACCAAAAAGATACACAATAAGAAAAAAGTTGAAATAATTTGTCTAATTGAGCTTCTAACCAAAGCAGCAGGTGTTATTAATCTCACATGCATGAGAAATCTATATAATCTTTAAGTTATTTTTAAAAACATTTTCTACATTGCTCAGCTTAAGAGAAAACTAAGACGAATAAGGAAGACATGAATGCTTGCACACTTTCTAGTGTAGTCCAGAAGAAGTGGAGTGACAGGAATAAAAAGTTTGAGTTTCTTAAGAAGAAAGCAGTATACCCAACAGTATAGTTCCACAAATGTTTTCAAGTGAACCGTCCCATTTATATGTTTCAATCATATAATTAAATTAAACATAATGTATGTGTATGTCTTGCGTTCTCAGGTGCTGGCCCACACCCTAAAGGCCTGTCTGGTCGCGTTATCAGCGCCTTCTGGTGGGTGTTTGCGGTGGTGCTCCTTGCCTGCTACTTCAGCAACTTTAACGCCATGCTACGCTCAGACTCCAAGCACGTCTCGGTGAATAACTTTGAGGAGCTGGCCAAACAGGACGTCATCGACTACGGAACAGTCGAAGGGGGATCCACGTTCAACTTTTTCAAAGTATGTGTCGCTTTAAAAAGAAAAAGAAACCACACAAGTATTCCTTTAGTAAACGTCAATGGAGTATGGAGCCAGATACCTGCCAAAAGGTTGAATGTACGTATCGTTAGGATCGTATGAAAATCCATACGTAAATTGTTAGGATCGTAAGAAAAGCCATGCGTGAAACAAATCTTGTGTTGCAATTCTGACGTACAATAATACCTTTCAGAGTTTTGGCAGTTTCTTCTCACCAACAAAAAAAACGTACACCAAACGGCCTGTGATGAGTGCTACCCGAACAAGCATACAGTATTAAAAAGTCAGGGAAACCGGAAAGAGGTATCCTGCAGGTTTTCAAGTTAAGTCTCCATTCTCTACTACTCCTCAGTTGAGTTTACTTCACATTTAGGTAGCTAATGTAATGGATTTGTTTGCCAGCGCAAGTCTAGATAGCACTAGCTGTATTATTCCTACAACAGTGAAGTTTCAGTCCGCTAAGTGTATCTCTACAGCATGGGCATATCTCTGGGTGACGTGGACATCCCCATGCATGCACCTTGTCAAAATATGACATATTCAGTATTGCACCATCCCATTCTCTGGGCTCTGTCTGCAATCATAACCAGTAGTATATACCAGGAATAATGAACCATAGAATAATAATAGATGTTTGGTGAATCTATGAATTATGTATGACCACTGGAGTCTTATAATTCTTTCAACAGAATATTTAGAAATGTATTTCATCACTCAAAATCTTGCCAAAGCATATTCTGTAGGAGGGGTTAATATGAATGTAAAATAATTTGACATGATTTACATAAATGGAGTCATGAACATATGGACTTTGAAATGAACAAGGGAGAGGTTAAACGTAGACTAAATCTGGCATAAGCTTATTCCCACACTTTACAATAACTCTGTTGCAGTGGTCTTAGGTAGTCTCCGTATAGGCTATGCCCTCCATCGCGACACTGCTGCTCTGTTGAAGAGCTTGTGATCTCCGTGCAGCACCACAGCACCATGCGCCTTCAGAAAAGCACCCCTCAGCCTCAGAAGATGCCATTCTAGAGGCATGCAGTCATAGAGTTATTATACCCTAATGTAGGCCTATTTGCCTACTAGACAAATAAAGTGCAGAGCATGCATGATGCGTGCAACTCGGCATTCCAACATATTTGAACATTTAATTCATCCTTCATTCAGTTCAGTCAGTCAGTATGTCATCCATTGTCATTTGTCTGAGTTGCAATGGGAACTAAATCAAAGAGAATAGAACAGTCTTATCCATTTGTTTATTGGCATCCGTGTGTATTAAAAATGATCTAAATTCTCCAAAGTTCTTTAGCCTATCACTTTAATAATTCAATTTTTTATTTAGGCCTATTCCAATTTAGGGTTTGCGTTGCATAACCATATCACGCAGAGCCTATATCCATATCAATAAAATATTGATTAAGTCTTGGCTATAACGTGTCCTGAGCTAAATAACCAAGGAGTCCCAAATGGTCAATACTATCTATAGCCTATTCTTATTGCCAGATCTCTTTTCCCTATCACCCTCTGCACGTGCTTCTTCAACTATTTTGTTTAAAATGTGTTTAGAGGCTATATTTCGAGGCCTGTGAGCTAGGGTCTCTTTTTAAGGGGAGCCCTGTAATACAAACAGTTATTAAACACAAATAGAGTTCTGAAATGATTCCGCAAGACACCTTCAACTTGTAGACTTAATCAATATTCTGTTTTGTCTCATTTATTGATATGGATATAGCCTCTGCGTGACGGGGTTGTGCAACGCGAATGGCTATAACAAGCCTACATACAGAGTGGAATTCACTAATACAACAGTCAAAATGTCTAATATAAGGCCTACAGTCCGTGCTCCCAAATACTGGAAAAAGTATGATTCATTAGGTTACATGATCACCACAGTAGCCCCACGCGGCTATAAAAAGAAATGATGCAATGATATGGCCATTAAATAACACACAACAGCATGGCATATCTAGATAGCGGAATAGGCCTAAATCATATTTACTTTATATTTTGCAGCTCAGGCGGTTATTCAAGGCTCTTCTGTTTCTTTATCATTCTCACACAAGTCATTTGCTGAAAGCCCAAGCCTATACTATGTCATCTAATGGTATAACGTTGTTATTGAATGCAGTTCTAAAACAGGCTCTAGACTTTTATTTTGGAAATGAAACCGGAAGCTGGAAAGCAACTCTAACGTCTGGGCTAGAGTTGCTTGATTGACTAGCTAACTTCGACTAGCTAACTTCGACTAGCTATGTTCAGTTCATGTCCTTTGCAGATGCCACATTACTGACAAAAATGTGTACGCATAAAAAAGATCTGTAACCGAGTAAAGGGAGACGTAAAGTAAGAACTGAACGTGTAAATGTTCATTCGTAGTCGTAACATAGAGTATGTACGTTTACAGATCTATTTTAACGTTTATGTTTCATGTTTCACGCATGGTTTTTCTTACGATCCTAACAATTTACATATGGATTTTCTTACGATCCTAACGATACGTACTTTAAACCTTTTGGCAGGTATCTGGCTCCATAATGGAAGTCAATAAATGTATTTTCTCATCTGTACCTGTTCATTCCCTTCCATGGCGGGTTTCCGGATGAAACCTACAACTAGAGCCGCTTATGTCTCAACAGCACCAGCCTAAAACAATCTGACCGATTTTGCATTTATACGGTTCCGATTCCGACATTTCCAGAACTCCAACAACCCCACCTACCGACGCATCTACCAGCACATGCAGAGGAAGAAGAGTTGTGTGGCTTCTGTGGAAGAGGGAAATCGACGCACCCGGGAAGGCAACTACGCCTTTATTGGCGAGGCAGCATCTCTGGACCTGGCTGTGGCTCGCTACTGCAACCCGATCCGCAGCAGCGAACTCATCGCCATGAGAGGGTACAGCATCGCAGCACCCCTAGGTGAGCCCCTAGTAGCTGGATCCACAGTACGCCTAGGTGAGCCCCTAGTAGCTGTATCCACAGTACACCCCATAGTTGGACCGGATATATGGAAAGCTGTGCTGTCAATAAAGGAACATTGGGAATGTTGTCTGTATGTTTTTATGGGTGACCTGCTGTGGTGGTGAGTATCTGAAGTATTTGAAGTGCAATTCTTCACTTGATACACACACGCATACGCTCTCACATAAAATACTCACACACTAAATCCTTTCTCTCTTGCTGTCCCACCCTCCTCCCTGTCTCTCTCTCCTCCCTGTCCCACCCTCCTCCCTGTCTCTCTCGCCTCCCTGTCTCTCTCTCCTCCCTGTCTCTCTCTAATCCATGTCTCCCTCTCTCCCACCCTCCTCCCTGTCTCTCTCTCCCACCCTCCTCCTCGTCTCTCTCTCCCACCCTCCTCCCCCGTCTCTCTCTCCCACCCTCCTCCCCGTCTCTCTCTCCCACCCTCCTCCCCGTCTCTCTCTCCCACCCTCCTCCCCGTCTCTCTCTCCCACCCTCCTCCCCGTCTCTCTCTCCCACCCTCCTCCCCGTCTCTCTCCCACCCTCCTCCCCCGTCTCTCTCTCCCACCCTCCTCCCCGTCTCTCTCTCCCACCCTCCTCCCCGTCTCTCTCTCCAACCCTCCTCCCCGTCTCTCTCTCCCACCCTCCTCCTCGTCTCTCTCTCCCACCCTCCTCCGCTCTTCCCACCCTCCTCTCGTCTCTCTCTCCCACCCTCCTCCCCGTCTCTCTCTCCCACCCTCCTCCCCGTCTCTCTCTCCCACCCTCCTCCCGTCTCTCTCTCCCACCCTCCTCCCCGTCTCTCTCTCCCACCCTCCTCCCTGTCTCTCTCTCCCACCCTCCTCCCGTCTCTCTCCCACCCTCCCCCTGTCTCTCTCTCCCTTCCTCCTCCCCATCTCTCTCTCCCCCCCTCCTCCCCGTCTCTCTCTCCCACCCTCCTCCCCGTCTCTCTCTCCCACCCTCCTCCCCGTCTCTCTCTCCCACCCTCCTCCCCGTCTCTCTCTCCCACCCTCCTCCCCGTCTCTCTCTCCCACCCTTCTACCCCGTCTCTCTCCCACCCTCCTCCCCATCTCTCTCTCCCACCCTCCTCCCTGTCTCTCTCTCCCACCCTCCTCCCTGTCTCTCTCTAATACCCTCCTCCCCGCCTCTCTCTCCCACCCTCCTCCCCGTCTCTCTCTCCCACCCTCCTCCCCGTCTCTCTCTCCCACCCTCCTCCCTGTCTCTCTTTCTCTCCCACCCTCCTCCCTGTCTCTCTTTCTCCCACCCTCCTCCTCCCTCCTTCCCTCTCTCTCCCGTCAGGTTTTCCATTGATGAAAAACATAACGGTGGCCATACTGCAACTGAGTGAGTCTGGGGAGTTGGCCTACCTGCAGAGTAAGTGGTGGGCCAACAGCTGCATGCCGGAGGGGGGCCATGTCCCACAGGCCCTCCAGCCCCAGCTCCTGAAGGGCCTCTTCCTGCTCCTGGCCCTGGGGTTGGGCATGGGACTCCTTATGGCCCTCCTGGAGCTTGCCTCCAAGGCCCGCAATCAAGCCAAGGTCCAGAAGGTAAGGGGACATGAGGAGCGGATAAAGAATGGACCTTTTAAAAATACATTCTGTTTATTGGAATTTTCAAATCTACACGAGTATTGAAAGCCAATACAATAATTGTTCTCCCACAATTCCGCTTACTTCCTCTCCTACCCTCCTCCCCTCTCCTGTCTCCCCTCTCTTTTCTCTCCTCTCCCCTCTCTTTCCCCTCCTCTCCCCTCCCATCTCTCTCCCATCTCTCTCCCCTCCCCTCCCATCTCTCTCCCCTCCCCTCTCTTTCCCCTCCTCTCCCCTCCCATCTCTCTCCTCCCATCTCTCTCCTCTCCCCTCCCCTCCCATCTCTCTCCCCCTCTTTCCCCCTCCCATCTCTCTCCCTCCTCTCTTTCCCTCCCCTCCCTTCTCTCTCCCTCCCTCTCTTTCCTCTCCCTCCCATCTCTCTCCCTCCTCCCATCTCTCTTCCCTCCCATCTCTCTCCTCTCCCCTCCCCTTTCTTTCCCTCCCCTCTCTTTCCTCTCCCCTCCCCTCTCTTTCCTCTCCCCTCCCATCTCTCTCCCCTCCCTCCCCTCCCATCTCTCTCCCCTCCTCTCCCTCCCCTCTCTTTCTCCCCTCCCATCTCTCTCTCTCCCCTCCCATCTCTTTCCTCTCCCCTCCCCTCCCTCTCCTCTCCCATCTCTTTCCTCTCCCTCCTCCTCTCCCTCCCATCTCTTTCCCTCTCCCTCTCTTTCCTCTCCCTCCCATCTCTCTCTCCTCCCCTCCCATCTCTCTCCCCTCCTCTCCCCTCCCCTCTCTTTCCCTCCCTCCCATCTCTCTCCTCTCCCTCCCATCTCTCTCCCCTCCCCTCCCATCTCTCTCCCCTCCTCTCCCTCCCTCTCTTCCCTCCCCTCCCATCTCTCTCCTCTCCCCTTCCCATCTCTTTCCTCTCCCCTCCCCACAGAAATCCTGCTGCTCAGTGTTGTTGGCAGAACTGAGTCAGCGCTTCGGATCGCGTGGGGCAAACGCAGGCACAGAGACGTCAGAGATAAGGCAAAGTGTAAAGGATGTGTTTCACTAGCTGGTTCCTAACAACATCATGGAGTTTAATATGCAAATAAACCATGTGTAAACCCAGTCCTGTCCTTGAGAGTAGCAGTATCTTCCGTTTCATAGTGTATCACACAGCAATGTGTTCCGTTTCATAGTGTATCACACAGCAATGTGTTCTGTTTCATAGTGTATCTACAGCAATGTGTTCTGTTTCATAGTGTATCTACAGCAATGTGTTCTGTTTCATAGTGTATCTACAGCAATGTGTTCTGTTTCATAGTGTATCTACAGCAATGTGTTCTGTTTCATAGTGTATCACACAGCTACCAAGTTCCCCACGTGTAAATAACATGGCTTGTAAGAATATATTGTTATTAGAGTAGAGTCCGTTCTGAAATGTTATTATTAAACCACTATAGAAAACAGCAACAACAGCATTTCCTGTCCTCAGATGACACGGGCCACTGCAGAAATAAACTACTAACGGTGATTTAAATATTATGTTGATACAGGCTTTGCAACTAAACTCCAGATAAATGCGTAAGCAATTGCATTGTAGGCCAATTTGTTGTTGTTGATATGAACTGTTTTTTATTCTTTTATTTTTTTTACTGCCAAAATATGTCATGTTCTACTAAATTACATCTGATGGCTTTTGAGTTGTTTCATTAACTGTTCTTTGTAATGTTTTACCTGTTTGTATTGTCTACCAAATAAATCCCTAGACATGATTTTAGATGTTGGTTGTCACATGATTTCACACCTAACCTCTCTGAAAAGTATTTGGATGGATGGATGGAAAGCAAATAATTTTTTTTATGGATGGATAGGCCTACACTATTTATATTTTGCATCTAGGAGTGGGGGGGAATGAACATGCTCTGTAGGTATCACATAGCTTTTTTTCTTCTATGAATATTGCTGTTTCAGTAGTGTTTTAAATAAGACGTTGCGCGACCATTCTGGAGGGACGCCGACCTCCCGAGTTCTGATCGCTAACTGGTTGACGCATCAAATCTACCACGAGTGCGGCGCAATCTCCACCCCCCTTGGAGAGTCGCCCCTCCCCCGCCGGACGACGACTGTTGCTAAGGACGCATTTACAAAGCAAGATGGCTGCTGTCAAAAACAAGTAAGAAATTCTCGCAACTATGTCGGAAAAGTTAAAAATCCTATCCGAAACGGTATAAAGTCTACACAGTATGCACTCATAATAACACTTTAATTATGTTCTTCATGATTTACAAGTATTGACAGCAGTAAGATATTTGCTAACGAGCTTATTTGCATCAGATGCCTGAGTCTCCGTCTCTCCCCGCCATGCAGGGTTTGGCGTGTAACTTATGTGTATCCAAACAGCTTTTTTCGCTATGAGGGAGAGTACCTAGCTAGCTATGCCATGGCTAGCCTATGTTATTTTGGTAATAGCAGGTGGTTACGCTTGGCTACTATGATGTGGCTGATAATGATTGCTGATGGGAGAAACAACAACGAGCTAAATGTCTTATGCTATGTAGAAAAACATAGTTAAACCATACTGTCTCATAATGTGACTTTGCTATCATGTTTGCTTCTTCTTTCATATGATATGAATATAAACTATTTATATTCTTAACCTGATGCATCATCCGGTCATACTGGCGGGTAGAAGCGTTGGGGCAGTAACCGAAAGGTTGCTGAATCGAATCCCCGAGCTGACAAGGTAAAAACGGTCGTTCTGTCCCCTGAGCAAGGTACTTAACCCACTGTAACCCGGGCGCCGATGACGTGGATTTCGATTAAGGCAGCCCCCGCTCTCTCTGATTCAGAGGGGGTGGATCAAAAGCGGAAGACACATTTCAGTTGAATGCATTCAGTTGTACAACTGATTAGGTATCCCCCCTTGTTTTTTTTGTTTTCGTTTTTTTTTACTGTACCTAGTCACTTCTGACTAGGTACACTTCTGCCATAATGCAATCATTTGGAAAGGTTCCTGATATAGCTACCTCTGCCCATACAGGGCCTTCAGAAACGATTCATACTCTTTGATTTATTCCACATTTTGTTGTTACAGCCTGAATTCAACAATGCTTACATTTGATTTTATTCTCACCCATCTACACACACTACGCAATAATGACAAAGTGAAAACATGTTTTTAGAAATGTTAGCTTATTTATTTAAAATGAAATACATAAGTATCTCATTTACATAAGTATTCAGACCCCTGAGTCAATACTTTGTAAAATCACCTTTGGCAGCGATTATAGCTGTGAGTCTTTCTGGGTAGGTCTCTAAAGCCATGTTCACATTGGCAGTTTGAAGTGACTCAAATCCTATTTATTTGCATATCTGATACAAATTTGTAATTTTTCCTGCAGTCTGAACAGCCAAAAAGAACGTGGAATCTGATATTTCAGGCCACATTTCAAACCACCTTCGTATGTGATTTGAAGTCAGATACAAATCTGATTCCTGGCCATGTGACTACTCTGTTGACAGTTTGACAAGAACATGTGGTAGCTAACTAGCTTGTTAATTGTTTACAAACAAATTAATTAATGTGCTAGAAAGCTAAACAGCTACCTAGCTAGCTAACATTACATTTTAGTCATTTAGCAGACGCTCTTATCCAGAGCGACTTACAGTTAGTGAGTGCATACATGTTTTTTTGTTTTTTTAATACTGGCCCCCCGTGGGAATCAAACCCACAAACGCCATGCTCTACCAACTGAGCTACATCCCTGCCGGCCATTCCCTCCCCTACCCTGGACGACGCTGGGCCAATTGTGCGCTGCCCCATGGGTCTCCCGGTCACGGCCGGCTACGACAGAGCCTGGATTCGAACCAGGATCTCTAGTGGCACAGACCACTGCGCCACTCGGGAGCTAACTTCTGAGTGATAGGAAGCACGAGCACCACCACCAATCAGCCTACACCACTGCACGCACAGCCGTCGTTACTGTGACAACTAGAGTAGCCATGTCAGCAAATGACTGCTGTCTGAACACACACATCCAATTTGGACTTAACCAGGTTTTCCTCTAGGATTTTGCCTGTGCCTAGCTCCATTCCGTTTCTTTTTTATCCTGAAAAACTCCTTAACGATTACAAGCTTACCTATAAACTGATGCAGCCACCACTATGCTTGAAAATATGGACAGTGGTATTCAGTAATGTGTTGTATTGGATTTGCCCCAAACATAACTTTTTGTCCTGAATACAAGGTGTTAATTGCTTTGCCAAATTTTTTGCAATATTACTTTAGTTCCTTGTTGCAAACAGGATGCATGTTTTGGTATATATTTTTTCTTTACAGGCTTCCTTTTCACTGTCAATTAGGTTAGAATTGGGGAGTAATTACAATGTTGTTGATCCACCCTCAGTTTTCTCCTATTTTTTTTTACATTTTAGTCATTTAGCAGACGCTCTTATCCAGAGTGACTTACAGTTAGTGCATACATTTGTTCATTTTTCTTTCATACTGGCCCCCTGTGGGAATCGAACCCACAACCCTGGCGTTGCAAGTGCCATGCTCTACCAACTGAGCTACACGGGGCCCATTAGCTATCACAGCCATTATACTCTGTAACTGTTTTAAAGTCCCCATTGGCCTCATGGTGAAATCTCTGAGCGGTTTCCTTCCTCTCCAGCAACTGAGTTAGGAAGGACGGCTGTATCTTTGTAGTGACTGGGTGTATTGATACACCATCCAAAGTGTAATTAGTAACTTCACCATGCTCAAAAGGGATATTCAATGTCTGCTTTTTTTTTACCCATCTACCAATAGGTGCCCTTCTTTACAAGGCATCGCTAAACCTCCCTGGTCTTTGTGGTTGAATCTGTGCTTGAAATTCACTGCTCGACTGAGGGACCTTACAGATACAGAATTTGCATGTGTGGGGTACAGAGATGAGGTAGTCATTCACAAATCATGTTAAATACTTTTTTAACAGGGAAAACATGTTGAGACATAGGTCTCTTTTACAAATGTGCCCTGTTTTATACAACATAAATATACACATTATACACAAACATATACACATTCAAATACAAAAATACAGTCATGGGAATCACAAATAAAACATCACATCACCCAGAAAAACATGTACATTCCTCCACAGTAAAGTCCCCAATCAATACTTTAAATTGACTGACCGGCACCAGAACATCGAGATGAAATGAAACTACTATTGCGCACAGCTGTTCCATGCAACTTATGTGACTTGTTAAGCAAATGTTTACTCCTGAACTTCTGGCTTGCCATATGAAAGGGGTTGAATACTTATTGACTCAAGACATTTCAGCTTTTCATTTTTAATGAATTTGTAAAAAAAATTGGAAAACATAAGCCCACTTTGACATTATGGTGTATTGTGTCAATTTAATCAATTTTAAATTTAGGCTGTAACACAACAAAATGTGGAAAAAGTCAAGAGGTCTGAATACTTTCCGAAGGCACAGTATACCATCCATTCACAAACCTTTCGGCCATCTGGGCAAAATGCCCTGACACTCCAAGGCTGCCCCATGCTCTGTCTGAACGATAATACGCTTCGCTTGCCACACGGTTTTGGAAACATTTGGAACTTAACTGTCATATCAGCAAGACACATTTCTTTCAAATACAAATGATACACTTACTGTACGCAGTTTTAGCACTGTTGCACACAGCTGTGTTTTAAATGACGTCAATGGAAAGGAGCACCAGGTGGGAGGAAGTGTGGGACATCCCCTGCTGAAAGCATGATTTATTCCAAAGACAGCTTGGTGCAACTATGCTACATCTGCATAAAGTAAGTTTATCTTTTGTATTTGAATTTTTTTTTATCGCTGATAAATGTGTTCCAAAGCTTCCAAAACCGTATCACATTTCTAAACGTTAAAACAGAGCGTTGTGATTGTAGTTCACATTGAGCCAGCTGTGGTCCATACCTTCAGCTGAGAACCCAAGTGGGATGGCTTTATGCCCCCTTGGGTTCTTGCAAGCTAGACCTCTACAAGCCAGAAGTTTGAATAATATTACATTACTCTGCTGATTGTCCATGGAGTTGGTCCTTATACCGCTGGGAATTTGAGACAAAATATCAGAATGATTGTATTATTAAACAGACTTTCCAAAGCTGCTAAAAAAAAGTACCTCAAGTACTTTGTGCACATATGACAAACGTGCAGGACTTTTATGTTGACATAAGGTGAAGCCAAGAGGAAGGAGCTCTACAACAGACACACGTCTGTTTAATAATACCTTCCTTTGGATATCTTGTCTCAAATTCCCAAAGGCATAAGGACCAACAACCTGGAAAATCGGCAGAGTAAGTTCAAATAGAATTGAATTCAACATTCGTGACAGACAGGGTAGGTTTTCATCAATGGGAAAATGCGTGACAATGCTGTCCAAGCAAGGGATAGCATCGACACGTTGGGGCTAGGCTATGCTGTGCACTTGAATAAAACTCTTACTTTTTATCCAGGGCATGGAAAACTCTTGATGAAAGATGGAAGTTATTACGAGGGGGAAATAGAGGGGAACCGATGAAGGTTCTGGGCAAAAACAGGTAAGACTCACCCTCGGCGCACCACCGCTGCAAAATCGTGGCCGCCACTGCAAATTATAATTATAATACAAATATTTTCAGGATGGTAAAACTTTTTCAGTGTAAACTTAAACGACTAAAACCAGATACACTACTTGCCCATAAGTATGTGGACACCTGTTCGTCAAACATCCCATTAAAAAATCATGGGCATTCATATGGCGTTGGTCCCCCCCTTTGCTGCTATAACAGCCTCTACTCTTCTGGGAAGGCTTTCCACTAGATGTTGGAACATTGTTGCAGGGACTTGCTTCCATTCAGCCACAAGAGCATTAGTGAGGTCACTGATGTTGGGCAATTAGGCGTGGCTCGCAGTCGGCGTGCCAATCCATCCCAAAGGTGTTCGATGGGGTTGAGGTCAGGGCTCTGTGCAGGCCAGTCAAGTTCTTCCACACCGATCTCGACAAACCATTTCTGTATGGACCTCGCTTTGTGCACGGGGGTATTGTCATGCTGAAACAAGGGCCTTCCCCAAACTGTTGCCACAAAGTTGGAAGTACAGAATCGTCTAGAATGTCATTGTATGCTGTAGCGTTAAGATTTCCTTTCACTGGAACTAAGGGGCCTAGCCAGAACCATGAAAACAGCCCCAGACCATTATTCCTCCTCCACCAAACTTTACAGTTGGCACTATGCATTGGGGCAGGTGGCGTTCTCCTGGCATCCGCCAAACCCAGATTCGTCCGTCGGACTGCCAGATGGTGAAGCAATGCTACTATAGAGCATGTCTCTACTGCTCCAGAGTCCAATGGCGGTGAGCTTTACACCAGCCGACGCTTGGCATTGTGCATGGTGATCTTTTGTGTGGCTGCTTGGCCATGGAAACCCATTTCATGAAGCTCCCAACAAACAATTATTGTGCTGACGTTGCTTCCCGCGGCAGTTTGGAACTCAGTAGTGAGTGTTGCAACCGAGGACAGACAATTTTTACGCGCTACGCGCTTCAGCACTCTGCGGTCCCGTTCTGTGAGCTTGTGTGGCCTACCACTTCGCGGCTGAGCTGTTGTTGCTCCTAGACGTTTCCACTTCACAATAACAGCACTTACAGTTGACCGGGGCAGCTCTAGCAGGGTAGAAATTTGATTTACTGACTTGTTGGAAAGGTGGCATCCTATGATGGTGCCACATTGAAAGTCACTGAGAAACGTGTCAATACTAGGCTGAAAGAAATTGAAAGAGAGTTAGGGGAACAGGAGAACGTTTTTAAAACGAATTCCTCGAATGCAGTCCTTGAGAAGATCACAGAGTTTTATATATGAATACAATACCATCCTTTCCAAACGGGTGGCCTCTTTACTTGCTAGAACGCAAAAGTTATTTTGAACTGGGTGACAAACCACATAAATTATTAGCAAGACCGCTAGGGAATGTACAGGCATCTAGAGCTATTCATAAAATAAAAGACAAGAATGGTAAAATA
The DNA here is from genome assembly GCF_020615455.1 of Coregonus clupeaformis. NCBI lineage: Eukaryota > Metazoa > Chordata > Actinopteri > Salmoniformes > Salmonidae > Coregonus > Coregonus clupeaformis. The sequence continues at coordinate 50,598,760 of NC_059215.1, forward strand.
GTAACAGATCCGCAGGATATTAATAAATGCTTTGCATAGTTTTACTCAGAGCTATATCAATCGAAATGCGATGCTACTGATCCACAAACTATGGAACGCTTTCTCACTGAATGTGAACTCCCTAAACTTGACAGGGGGGCTGCTGCTGCACTCGATGCCGGGATATCTTTAGAAGAGATTAGCACAGCGATAGCACAACTTCCAAACAGCAAGGCCCCTGGGCCCGATGGATATGTAATAGAATTCTATAAGAAGCATTGCACCACAACACTTGATCAGCTATTGAAAACGAATTGGGACATGCAAATTGAGCAGCTTAAACAAAATATCGATTTTTGGAAAACTCTGCCTATCTCAGTGGTTGGTCGTATAAACGCTATTAAAATGGTTGTGCTACCCAGGTTTCTTTACCTCTTCCAATGTCTACCCAATTTCATACCACAAAGCTATTTTAAGAAACTGGATTCAATAGTAATTCCATTCTTATGGGATAAGAAGGCAGCCAGAATTTCAAAGAAGCATTTATGCAAGTACAAGATAGATGGGGATTTTGGCCTTCCTCACATTAAACTGTATTATTGGGCTGCTAATCTGAACATTGTGTCTTTCTGGAGGGAAAGCTTACCTGGGATCCGTCAGAATGATATGCCTTTATGGCTTTTGATGGAGCAGGCCTCCTGTCAACGCTCCTCACTCCCTGCACTTGTTAGTAGCCCAGCAAATGTGAAAAAAGACACGTATGACTCTAACCCAGTCATTTGTCACACTCTTAGGATCTGGAAACAGATTAGGTATTTTCTTAGCATACCCACTGTATACTTTGACAGCCCAATTTGCCTGAATCATGCTTTCCACCCTGCATTGGATGATATGATGTTTTCACAGTGGAGGGAGAAGGGTCTCACAACAATCGGTAACTTATACATTGATGGTCATTTAGCTTCATTTCAACCTCTGTAGCTCAGCTGTGGTCCTCTGTAGCTCAGCTGGTAGAGCACGGCGCTTGTAACGCCAAGGTAGTGGGTTCGATCCCCGGGACCACCCGTACACAAAAAAAATGTATGCACGCATGACTGTAAGTCGCTTTGGATAAAAGCGTCTGCTAAATGGCATATTATTATTATTATTACAGGGTAAGTTTAACATGCCAGCAGCACATTTTTTCAGATACCTCCAAATCAGAAATTTCTTAAGGACACATATCCCACAGTACGGCATTAAGCCAAAGAATCCTACATTGGATAGCCTTATCCTTGTCAAACCCCATTCAAAAGGGTCGGTCTCTAGACTTTATGATGTGCTACAGGCCCACATAGAGGTATCCACAGACACTATTAAAAGGGCTTGGGAGCAGGAACTTGGTTCAGAAATCTCATTACTCAAAAATTACATTACTCAAAAGTGAAACTGCATAAAATATTCCCAGACACCTCACCACTGTGTGAGAGATGCAAGCAGGATGAGGGGACTTTGACCCACTTATTTTGGACATGTCCTCAGTTACATGTTTACTGGGCTCTCATTTGTGATTACTTATCCAAAGCCTTTGATAGAGTTATACCCCAGACCCATTGATCGCTCTGTTTGGTACAGTTGATGGGAATAACCAGGAAGGGAAGGCTGTCTCTCTGATTGGTACAGTTGATGGGAATAACCAGGAAGGGAAGGCTGTCTCTCTGTTTGGTACAGTTGATGGGAATAACCAGGAAGGGAAGGCTGTCTCTCTGTTTGGTACAGTTGATGGGAATAACCAGGAAGGGAAGGCTGTCTCTCTGTTTGGTACAGTTGATGGGAACAACCAGGAAGTGAATGCTGTCTCTCTTTGCACTCTATTAGCCAAAAGGCTCATATTGCAATTTTGGAAATTGGAGACCGTACCTACCTTTGAAATATGGTTACGGGATTTAGGGAATGTAATGCATATAGAAAATATTCAATACAATACCTCCAATAGAAGTCCAATGTTTTACAAAATATGGCAGCCAATACTGGCAACAAAGGAGTGGCTCAAGAAGAAGCACATTAAGGTCCTGGAGTGGCCGAGCCAGTCTCCAGACCTTAATCCCATAGAAAATCTGTGGAGGGAGCTGAAGGTTCGAGTTGCCAAACGTCAGCCTCGAACCCTTAATGACTTGGAGAAGATCTGCAAAGAGGAGTGGGACAAAATCCCTCCTGAGATGTGTGCAAACCTGGTGGCCAACTACAAGAAACGTCTGACCTCTCTGATTGCCAACAAGGGTTTTGCCACCAAGTACTAAGTAATGTTTTGCAGAGGGGTCAAATACTTATTTCCCTCATTAAAATGCAAATCAATTGATAAAATTTTTTACATGCGTTTTTCTGTATTTTTTTGTTGTTATTCTGTCTCTCACTGTTCAAATAAACCTACCATTAAAATTATAGACTGATCATATCTTTGTCAGTGGGCAAACGTACAAAATCAGCAGGGGATCAAATACTTTTTTCCCTCACTGTATATATATAGTGTATTATGTATGTAGAAAAGATAAAGGAGCAATATCTTTTTTAATAAGATCATCTTTGAGAACTAACTATCGCCAAAATGAAAACGAGATGGCCAGGGAGAATCTGAAATTCCAATGAAATCATGGCATGGGGCCCCCATTGATTTTATGCTATTTGTATAATAGCAGGAAATTAGCTTTAAAACTGAAAATGATATCCGCCCATCGCAAAATGTGCAGAATTTCAGGAAATTAGCTTTGAAACTGCAATCTTTCTCTCTGCACCATAAAAAATGTGTAGAATTGCAGGAAATTTGCTTTAAAACAGTAAAATGTTGTCTGTGTGTGTCACGCCCTGGCTCTGGGACTCTTATATGTTGAGCCAGGGTGTGTAGTTTCTATGTGTTTTGTGTGCTAGGGTTATATTCTAGTTTATTTGTTTCTATGTTGGCCGGTGTGGTTCTCAATCAGAGGCAACGTGTATCAGCTGTTGCTTGTTGTCTCTGATTGGGAACCATACTTAGGCAGCCTGTTTTCCACAGTGTGTTGTGGGATCTTGTTCCGTGTATGGTTTGTGTCTGTAAACCAAGGACTTCACGTATCGTTTTGTTGTTTTGTTCGTTGTGGTGAATAACAATTAAAGTATGTTCACTCATCACGCTGCGCATTGGTCCACTTCCTTCAGCGATCGTGACAGTGTGGCCAAGAGGAGGGCCTCTAAAACCGTGCCATTGGCCATGCCCCCTCGCTAACTTTGCCACTATTGCTGAAAAAAATATCCTCGGGGAAACACTGATATCATAGTCATATAGTACTTCTCTGGGTGCGTCTGGAATGGTAGCCTAAGACTTCTGTCTGACGTTGTTGTTCTATCATCCAGGCCCTGGTTATATTTCATTCTCCTATCATCCAGGCCCTGGTTATATTTCATTCTCCTATCATCCAGGCCCTGGTTATATTTCATTCTCCTATCATCCAGGCCCTGGTTATATTTCATTCTCCTATTATCCAGGCCCTGGTTATATTTCATTCTCCTATCATCCAGGCCCTGGTTATATTTCATTCTCCTATCATCCAGGCCCTGGTTATATTTCATTCTCCTATCATCCAGGCCCTGGTTATATTTCATTCTGCTATCATCCAGGCCCTGATTATATTTCATTCTGCTATCATCCAGGCCCTGGTTATATTTCATTCTCCTATCATCCAGGCCACGGGTTCCAGGTGGATAAGGATGGACAAACATAAGAGGGGGTCGTTTCATCAAAACAAGAGTAGTACAATACAGGTACAGTGTTGTCATGGTGAAGATCTAGTACAAAACAGGTACAACGTTGTCATGGTGAAGGTCTAGTACAATACAGGTACAATGTTGTCATGGTGAAGGTCTAGTACAATACAGGTACAACGTTGTCACAGTGAAGGTCTAGTACAATACAGGTACAACGTTGTCATGGTGAAGGTCTAGTACAATACAGGTACAACGTTGTCATGGTGAAGGTCTAGTACAATACAGGTACAACGTTGTCATGGTGAAGGTCTAGTACAATACAGGTACAACGTTGTCATGGTGAAGGTCTAGTACAATACAGGTACAACGTTGTCATGGTGAAGTTCTAGTACAATACAGGTACAATGTTGTCATGGTGAAGGTCTAGTACAATACAGGTACAATGTTGTCATGGTGAAGGTCTAGTACAAAACAGGTACAACGTTGTCATGGTGAAGGTCTAGTACAATACAGGTACAATGTTGTCATGGTGAAGGTCTAGTACAATACAGGTACAACGTTGTCATGGTGAAGGTCTAGTACAATACAGGTACAACGTTGTCATGGTGAAGGTCTAGTACAATACAGGTACAACGTTGTCATGGTGAAGTTCTAGTACAATACAGTTACAACGTTGTCATGGTGAAGGTCTAGTACAATACAGGTACAATGTTGTCATGGTGAAGGTCTAGTACAATACAGGTACAACGTTGTCATGGTGAAGGTCTAGTACAATACAGGTACAACATTGTCATGGTGAAGGTCTAGTACAATACAGGTACAACGTTGTCATGGTGAAGGTCTAGTACAATACAGGTACAATGTTGTCATGGTGAAGATCTAGTACAATACAGGTACAATGTTGTCATGGTGAAGGTCTAGTACAATACAGGTACAACGTTGTCATGGTGAAGGTCTAGTACACTAGACCAAATCCAATCACATGTATTTATAAAGCCCTTTTTACATCAGCAGATGTCACAAAGTGCTATACAGAAACCCAGCCTAAAACCCCAAACAGCAAGCAATGCAGATGTAGAAGCATGTTGGCTAGGAAAAACTCCCTAGAAAGGCAGGAACCTAGGAAGAAACCTAGAGAGGAACCAGGCTCTGAGGGGTGGCCAGTCGCCTTCTGGCTGTGCAGGGTGGAGATAGTACATGGCCATTAAGGCCAGATTGTTCTTCAACATGTTCATAGATGACCAGCAAGGTCATTCAGAGGTCGCAGGTGCTGTAGAGAGAGAGAGTCAAAAACAGCAGGTCCGGGTTCCATAGCCGCAGGCAGAACCGTTGAAACTGGAGCAGCAGCACGACCAGGTGGACTGGGGAAAGCCAGGAGTCATCAGGCCAGGATGTCCTGAGGCATGGTCCTAGGGCTCAGGTCCTCCGGGAGGGGAGGGAGAGAGAGAGAATTAAAGGGATCATACTTAAATTCACACAGGACACCGGGTAAGACAGGAGAATTACACCAGATATAACAGACTGACCCTAGCCCCCCGGCACATAGACTATTGCATCATAGTACTACATGATGATTGGTAAATGACGTAAAATGTCAATGTCATTGTCTTTTATCTTCAATGTCACTGTTTCAAGTATGTTTTGCACATTCTAGATTATGAATTAGATAATGCATTTTCCGTCAGACCAGACTGTGTATTTTCATCCTATAGGCTGGACAAAGTCGTGTTGAGCTGAAAACGTACCCAGATTAGCCTACATTTAAACATTCTGATAACTTGGGCAGATGTAGGCCTATGCCGATCCGCTCCGTTGGAAACTAATGTCCTATGACTCAAGATTGACTTTGCTTAATTTGACAGGAATGGGGATCAGTATGAAGGATGTTGGCTTCTGGACCAACAACAAGGCCACAGAGTGAAGCGTTTTGAGGATGGATCAGTGTACGAAGTGGGTGTCCATTTTGATTTCATTTTCTCCACAATTCATGTCCATTCCGTCTCATTAACCCCCTAGATTTGATGTCCGCACCCCCGCGAAAATCGAATTAGCATAATACAACAATCCCCATAAAAATCAGCCTCTTTAAGCTAGAGAGATCGTTTTTTTTTTGCATGGGCTCAAACCTCCGCATCCGCCAATGGCGGCCTTCCGCATAGGCCCACCAGCCTAACAAGACTCATCTGAAGGTGGCCAGGTACCAGTTTAAAAAATGAATGGAAGTATACTGTATGCAAGTAGTTTAGTACCTGTATCTCTCAGATATAGGACAGACACTTTAAAACAAACTTCCTTTTGATTCATTTTTTTCTCAGTTTTTCCATGTATGACTCTGTTATTCAATGTGTTTCTATGGGCTAATATGAAAAATGTATGCACTCACTAACTGTAAGTCGCTCTGGATAAGAGCGTCTGCTAAATGACCTAAATGTAAATGTAATAGAAGTAAGGCCAAATTCAATGGCTTCAATGGCCCCCGGCTTACACACTTAAGGATTCATTGATACATGCGTGTTTTGAGAACCTCATAATTAGAACATTTACTTAGCTGCTATTCATCCAAATTGCCACTAGGGCTCACTGTTGTATTTCTACTGAAGGTCAGATGCTATGGCAGGAGAGCGCCATCGGGGGCGCTACATCCTAGGATCTAGGATGCTGATCTTTCTCATTCATTATGATTTCAAAGATAAAACTGATCCTGGATCAGCACTCCTACTCCGAGACGATTTGTGAATACGGGCCCAGTTGCCTTTCTTTTAGCTAATTTAACGGTGTTCTTAGTTTTAATTTTTTTAAAGTTGACTGTATCTTGAGTCCATTTCAAAGCAACGTTGAAATACTGTAGTAAAAAAACGAGAAGAAAACTATTAGGAATTGACCGCAAAAAAAAGCATCAGAGGTGATTTTGACTGGATTTTTTTAGTCTCGGGTTGCTGTTGGTGGAAGTGGAGGTCAGAATTGAACTTTTACTATTGATTACTGTCTGTTACACATGGTAATGCTTTTCATTCCCAGGAATGGAAGTGAACAGTAGAACGTCATTAGAGAGATACGTTTTTGCAAGTCTTATTGTCGGAATATAGGCTGAAGGACAGTTCTCAAACCCTGTTTCACATGTGCACTATATATTCGATACAATATGATGAATTCTAAGGCACAAATCAGATTACTCAGCGAACCTGCTAGCCAACTGAGTCACGAATGAAAAAAAACACAAATGCCATGAATGTGCTGTAGCGTATTTAGCTTTACGACAACATATCAAGAGCCTTTACCCAGTCCCGGTCACAGTAATAGTCTCCTTAATGTTTGCGGTAAATGTTCTACCCTACAGATGCCCTCCCTACAGTACGCACTTAACACAGTCAGTGAAGATGCAGTAAATGGGATAGATACATAAAGACCTTGTGTATACTTTCTATTGAAACAAATTGGAGCAGTAGAATAGTCTGTTGGAAATACTGTATATACAGCGAAAATAGTCCCCTACCCTACAGTACTAAAAGTAATACTTTTTTTTATATTTACCCCCCACCTGACCCTCGATCCAGTATTTCTATTAAAAAATATATAATCTGTGACCTGAATTTTAACTTTGTAATGAGTTGTGGGACTCATTGATTTAGAACTGGCAGCATGCTGTGGCTATGGTGAGCAAGGAGGATAGCGACCCTGGAAAGACAAGTATGACTATTCATCACACCGCTGAGAGAGAGAGAGGAGAGAGAGAGAGAGAGGGAGAGAGAGAGAGAGAGAGAGAGAGAGAGAGAGAGAGAGAGAGAGAGAGAGAGAGAGAGAGAGAGAGAGAGAGAGAGAGAGAGAGAAAGATGAAAATGAAGAAAATGAACAAGATAGTTCACCAATATGAACTCATTGCTATATTTGCAGTGAGTTCTTGACGCAAACATCCAATTCTTCCCCTTGGTAGGTCATCAAAATTCCAGCTGCACATGGGCCATGGTCCAGCAGAAAATAAAGCTATATTTCTTCACTGTACTGTGTCCTGTTGAATACCTTTCTGTCTACACCACCTCTCAAGGCATCAAAGGTTATTATTGACTTGACTCATGATTATTTTCTTTAGGTTCAAAGGAAAGATGCATAAAATTATCTCTCCATCTCTCTCTCTCACACGCTCACACACTCTTCATGCTCACTGAGCAGTGGCCTAGTTTTCCTCTGCAGATTTTTGCCTGTGTGGTAGCCTTAGGCCTGTCGATGCGATCAGAATTAGACATTCTAATGGACGTGTCACCACTTTGAAGTAGTGCTGGAGAGCTTGGAGTCTGGGTTTCCTTTGGATCTGCCAGGCAGTCTGTGCATTGATCCTTCTGAATTTGATTGACTTTGACACACTCTTTCTCTCTCTCCCTCCCTCTGTCCCCCCACTGTTTCACTCACTCTCTCACATGCGCGTACACACACACACACACACACACACAGAGACCTCCCCTTTAAATCATCTGAGATGTATGGCTTTCAGAGTCTCCTGTTGTGGACGTCTTCCTTGTATCTTAAGGTGTATTCTAAGAATATCAGATGCCTTCTTCAGTCTCCTGACAGCATGGTGTAATAACCTCTTCCTGACAGCATGGTGTAATAACCTCTTCCTGACAGCATGGTGTAATAACCTCTACCTGACAGCATGGCGTAAAAACCTCTTCCTAACAGCATGGTGTAATAACCTCTTCCTGACAGCATGGTGTAATAACCTCTTCCTGACAGCATGGTGTAATAACCTCTTCCTGACAGCATGGTGTAATAACCTCTTCCTGACAGCATGGTGTAATAACCTCTTCCTGACAGCATGGTGTAATAACCTCTTCCTGACAGCATGGTGTAATAACCTCTTCCTGACAGCATGGTGTAATAACCTCTTCCTGACAGCATGGTGTAATAACCTCTTCCTGACAGCATGGTGTAATAACCTCTTCCTGACAGCATGGTGTAATAACCTCTTCCTGACAGCATGGTGTAATAACCTCTTCCTGACAGCATGGTGTAATAACCTCTTCCTAACAGCATGGTGTAATAACCTCTTCCTGACAGCATGGTGTAATAACCTCTTCCTGACAGCATGGTGTAATAACCTCTTCCTGACAGCATGGTGTAATAACCTCTTCCTGACAGCATGGTGTAATAACCTCTTCCTGACAGCATGGTGTAATAACCTCTTCCTGACAGCATGGTGTAATAACCTCTTCCTGACAGCATGGTGTAATAACCTCTTTCTGACAGCATGGTGTAATAACCTCTTCCTGACAGCATGGAGTAATAACCTCTTCCTGACAGCATGGTGTAATAACCTCTACCTGACAGCATGGTGTAATAACCTCTTCCTAACAGCATGGTGTAATAACCTCTTCCTGACAACATGGTGTAATAACCTCTTCCTGACAGCATGGTGTAATAACCTCTTCCTGACAGCATGGTGTAATAACCTCTTCCTGACAGCATGGTGTAATAACCTCTACCTGACAGCATGGTGTAATAACCTCTTCCTGACAGCATGGCGTAAAAACCTCTTCCTGACAGCATGGCGTAATAACCTCTTCCTAGAAAGGGAATAGGTTACCATTTGGGATGCCCTATTTAGTGCACTACTTTTGTCAAGGACCCGTAAGGCTCGGGTCAAAAGTAATAGGGTGTCATTTTGACAAAGCAGGAACAGAATGTTATAATAGTTGCCTAGGTTACCCTATTCCGTACATGACAGCAATGAGCCTGTCCCCCACACACTGCACCTTGTGCAGTAGACTGAGTAGTGATTGATTTAGCTGTTCGGTAGACTGAGTAGTCATTGATTTAGCTGTTCGGTAGACTGAGTAGTCATTGATTTAGCTGTTCGGTAGACTGAGTAGTCATTGATTTAGCTGTTCGGTAGACTGAGTAGTCATTGATTTAGCTGTTCGGTAGACTGAGTAGTCATTGATTTAGCTGTTCGGTAGACTGAGTAGTCATTGATTTAGCTGTTCGGTAGACTGAGTAGTCATTGATTTAGCTGTACGGTAGACTGAGTAGTGATTGATTTAGCTGTTCAGTGACTGAGGAGAGTCATTGATTTAGCTGTGTTTAGGCCTTGAATTATGATCAGTCTACGCCTCGGCATAACACAATTTTGGGATGTGTGTTGTTGTCATGGCGATGACATCGTCAGGCACGCATGGCAACCTTTTTCCACCCAGAAAAATCTGAGGAGCTTCCATGATGATATGCATCTCCAGATTGGTTTAACTGCACCATTGTTAACCTCAATAAATACGACATTCTCCTAATGGTTACCCTGGCCTCAGCCATATCACAAGACACTGTACTCCAAACCACTCAGACTGTGGAGTGGATCCCATTGTCGTTGACACAGATCAAACCTGAGGCTTATTCAGAAGGCTCAAGGTTTTTTTTATTATTATATATTTTATTTTTTATTTTTTTAGTACCTTTAACTAGGCAAGTCAGTTAAGAACAAATTCTTATTTACACAATGACGGCCTACACCGGCCAAACCCGGACGACGCTGGGCCAATTGTGCGCCGCCCTATGGGACTCCCAATCACGTTAAGAACGTTCAGGTAGAAATGCATCATGTAGAACAGATTGTTGCTGTTGTAACAGAGAACAGGCAATGTTGTCAGCTCTATGTTCCAGTTCTATATGCGACCCTTCTGAACACACCCCAGGACTGTATACAGTAATACGTCTAGTTAGTCTCACACCTTTTTTTATTTTCTCACTGACTGACAGACTGACAGACTGACTGGCTGGCTGATTGGTTAACCCACTGGCGGGCGGGCGGGCTGACTGACTGAGTGGTTAACTGACTTGCTGGTTAACTGACTGACTGACTGACTGACTGGCGGAGGTGATGAAATATTAAGCAGGACAGGCTGGCCGCTGTCCAGCCTCCGGTCGGCCCTGTTGTACGCTGACACTGGGTGCGCCCCTCGGCTGTGACCCCAAGGTCCCTCGCCTGTCATTTATTGATGTCTGCAGATGTGCCTACATGGTAATGGCAGAGAGAGCGACAGACCTACAGTACCGCGTAAAAATCACACAGGGAAGGGACAAACTGAAGGGATAGTGGAGGGAAGGGATGGAGAAAGCGAGAGAGGGAGGGAGGGAGGGAGGGTTGGTGGGATTTGTATTGCATTATTAATGGTCCTTGGGGGAGGGATGAAAGTGTGCCTACTGGCAACGGGGAAGAGAGAGAGGTTTTAACACATTCCATAGTCTAGCTTGCCGTAGACATCCACAGTTTGAGCCCCCCACCCACCTGGTCGGTGTTGGGCTAGACCCTGGACAGGACTGGGGCGGAGAGGGGGGGTGGGGTACCAGGAGGAGGAAAGGTAAGGGCATTCCTCCTCTGGGAAGCTGTCAGGCAGGGATCTGGGGCATAAAGTAACTGTCCAGTGAAAATCTAACTTTTAAAGTTAGTATTCTTTTAACTTATACCCAAAACAAATTGTTGACTCGTCTTATACTAGTATTTGTGGCCAACAATTATTATTATATATATTTTTTAACACTTCAAAAACATCACCTCAAACTTGTATCTCCAACAGACTGTTTCCGGCTTGTTGTTTCCTCATAGAGAATGTAATCCTGCCCATTTGGCTGAGCTGGCCAATCAGCGTTCTACTCGCATTCATATTTTTAATGACCGGTATATGCCAACACCATTCCAACACAGAAAAGTTGCTTTTTAACATAATAAAAAAAAAAAAAATGGAAGGAAAAGTATTCAACTCATATTGTAATTAATTATAGGTCATATTTTATAGAAATCTGGAAACAGTTACTTTAAGCAGGCTTGACATCTCCTCTCCTTGGCAGGCTGCTGCTGCTGCTCAGGATGAGGCAGGTGGGGGGTGGTGATCACTCCCATCGGGGGATTTCCTGTGTGTGTGTCAGGGTTTCCGGACATTTGACCGGCAGCATTTTAATTTCCCAGACATAAGACATTTACCGGACCCATATGCATTGGGTGCGTAACCTGATTAGGATATCCACCCACTGTGCTCAGAATGACAGAAATCACATTTAGATTATGGTAATTCATATTAACAGAACATGCAACTCGATGATGCAATGGCATGCGTCCTTCTTACCGAATTTCCGATGCGCAGTTTGAAGATGTTAGAATGACTGTCCACATTAACTTTTCCTCAGCCAGGAAGACCAGTAACGAGTAGAAAAGCCTAATTCATTTGAACCAGAGCCTTAACTGACGGGTGTAAATTGCTCCGATTAGGATTCCGACTGTCCTGGCATCTGTTGTCACGTCCCTGTAATTGGCCGCTGTCGGCGAGGAGCCATCACTCCCAACGTTATTGATCTACCTCTCATCTCTGCCCATTGTTTTCACTAGACGCCTAACTCTGAGGTGATCATCTCCAATAAGACTACCACGCATCACACCCTGCATTGAATGCTAATGCCCAATGTGGATAGTAGTTCACATAGTGCTTCTTGGCACTAGGAGATAGCAGATTGATGATGGATCTTATTAGAGGCGTCCGCTACTGAATGCTAAGACAGTGTACCGTACTGCATGACAATGCCCTGTGCACCTCACACAACTTCCTGGGCCCGTATTCATAACTTGGGCTGATCTAGGATCAGGTCCATGTAATCGTATTGATTATGATCACGAACTTCGGAAGGCATCGCTGATCCTAGGTCAGCACTCCTACTCTGAGACACTTTATGAATACGGGCCCTGCTCTTAGACTGTCAGCATCTGTTTTTGTTCTTGTAGATTTGATGTGGCGAACATGAGCGTACATGACGTGGCGTGATGACTTCCTTCAAATGACAGGGCAGGGTTTGTCAATGGAGTCGTCTGATCTGCATGCTAACTAATGGATGGGGATGGGATGTAGATGGGATCTATTCATGAGATTGGACCTGGCAGGTGCTTCGACACAACTAAGAACAGTGTCATATGCTAATCACCTATCCTACTGAGGGGAGAGGGAAGCCCGTTTGAATACCACGACAGGTGGTGCTTCCAAATTATTGAGGGAAGAGATGTCTTGGAGGTCTTCCAAGAGTCTCCATTTTCTATAGAAGTGCAACTGCAGATGGAGGCGGGAGAGAAAACAACGGGTGAGACACGAAATGGACGCCAGATAGGAATATGTCAGAATTTCATTCGCGGTTACCAGGGTTGGGGATTGGGTCAATTCCATTCCAGTTCAGTAAATTCAGGAAGTAAACTGAAATTCCAACACTGACTATTGGACAATAAAGCTGTTGGTACTTCAATCCCTCTTCTAATTCCAGGTGAAAACGGCAGAGTCATACAAATATCAGCTGCTGTCAGACTTTGTGATCTCTCCCCATCGACGACTCCAGCCAGCCTACTGAAGATGATGGAAGATATGGAGGAACCTCCAACGCCCACACCACTGTAAGTTATGCCAATGTTATGCCAACCATAGAATTAAATGGAGAATTTATCCCTGACCAAGATGGCTGGCTGCCTATTTCAGCACATTCTAGAGCAGGGATGGGCAACGGGAATGCGGCCAGCAAGGTGATTAAATACGGCCCGATTGATTGGTCGATTAGGTAAAAATAAATAAATACAGTGTATTCGGAAAGTATTCAGACCCCTTCACTTTTTCCACATTTTGTTATGTTACAGCCTTATTTTAAAATGAATCACTCTACACTCAATACCCCATAATGACAAAGCAAAAACAGGTTTTTAGACATTTTAGCCAAAAACAAAAAAACAATAACTGATATCACATTTACATAAGTATTCAGACCCTTTACTCAGTACTTTGTTGAAACACCTTTGGCAGAGATTACAGCCTTGAGTCTTCTTGGGTATGAGGCTACAAGCTTGGCACACCTGTATTTGGGGAGTTTCTCCCATTCTTCTCTGCAGATCCTCTCAAGCTCTGTCAGGTTGGATGGGGAGCGTCGCTGCACAGCTATTTTCAGGTCTCTCCAGAGATGTTCGATCGGGTTCAAGTCTGGGCTCTGGCAGGGCCACTCAAGGACATTCAGAGACTTGTCCCGAAACCACGCCTGCTTTGTCTTGGCTGTGTGCTTATGGTCGTTGTCCTGTTTTGAAGGTGAACCTTCGCCCTAGTCTGAGTCTGAGGTCCTGAGCGCTCTGGAGCAGGTTTTCATCAAGGATCTCTCTGTACATTGCTTTGTTCATCTTTGCCTCGATCCTGATTAGTCTCCCAGTCCCTGCCACTGAAAAACATCCCCACAGCATGATGCTGCCAACACCATGCCTCACCGTAGGGATGGTGCCAGATTTCCTCCAGACGTGACGCTTGGCATTCAGGCCAAAGAGTTCAATCTTGGTTGAATCTTGTTTCTCATGGTCCGAGAGTCATTTAGGTGCCTTTTGGCAAACCAAGCAGGCTGTCATGTGCCTTTTACCTAGGAGTGGCTTCCGTCACTCTACCGTAAAGGCCTGATTGGTGAAATGCTGCAGAGATGGTTGTCCTTCTGGAAGGTTTTCCCATCTCCACAGAGGAACTCTGGAGCTCTGTCAGAGTGACCATC